>NC_091099.1:2435000-2735000 GCF_024713975.1 Paralichthys olivaceus | reverse complement strand
AGGCACTTCTTCTCCGACTTGGTGCCAGGCGACACTGGGGTCGGAGATGTGGACCCTTGTTTCCTGAGCGGAGAGAGAAACCAGAGACAGAGGAAGAGGAAGATGAGAGGAGGAAGTGTGATTGAAGATGTGTTCTGGCAGTGACACGAGAGCTTTTAATTATTAATCTCAGGAGGCTCCTGTGGCCTCTGCCGACAGAAACACTGGAGTGATCACAGTCCAGTGTGGGGCGGCCGATACTTTAAATGCTAACATTTGCTGTAATTCAAAGACACATCAGACAATGTTCAAACACGCAAACAGAACAACTTCTCCAGTCAACTTATGAAGCATTTATTAACTGCTACTAACAATTATACTTATTTTATTGCCAATTAGAAATGATAAACACTTCTAATCTGACAACCCATTATCTTCTTCTTCTTATCAGTATTTGATCTGACAAGCAATCAGTAAATATTTACAAAGCATGAATGATAAATTGAGTTTATTTAACTCGAAGGTAACAGGTTATATTAACACAATTGAAGTTATGTTTGTCTTTAGGTGTGGACCTAAGAGGTAAGACTGTTAATGACGGTACAGCAGTGAAACAGTGCATCTTACATATAAGTATTTGTATCAGCTTATAAAAGTAAAGGGCCATTAACATATTTGTCTCTTGCAGGGAAATAATGTATCACCTGCAGGCAGCAGCAGCCACAGCAGCCTCTCTTTTCCTGACCTGCTTCATCACCTTCAGCATGCGACAGATCTGCCGCAGGGTCATTTTGGGAGGGTGGTACGCCAGGCGGGGTCTCGGCGTGCATCGAGGGCCCCGGTATGTGAGGAGGGACAGGTAGTTGCTGCCTCCGGGACCCCGGCCAAAGAGCTGCAGGGGCTGGCCCCTGCCATAGCAGGACGCAAACTGGTAAGAGAGAGACACATGAACATATTATAAATCAGAATAATGACTTTCAACCATAAAGATGGACGACGTTATGGCTCGCTAAGATTTTTGTATATTTCTGGTGAATCATGGATTTATTTGTTTATTAATTAAGTAATTTCTCCCCAGATAAAGTAAATCAAATGCTATGAATTACATAAGAAAGTCATTTACCCACATGCCGCAATAACACACTGGCTCTAATTGTTTTTTGTAGTGTATGCTGTTTACACGCAGACCACTGTGTCTGTTCTACCATATTCATATTTATATGTTTTCACTACAGAGATGCACTTAGTTTCATTGCATAGCTGTAACATGACAAATAAAGGCATTCTCTTCTATTCTAGGTACATAGACACCAGCATCTGTTTGAAACACATGAGCTGCTGTGTTATCACATCTTTTACATGGAGCCTCACAGCTTCACTGCATAAAATCAACACAGTGATAAACACTAAATATGAACTGTGATGAAATAACACACATTTTTTTATCCACTTTGTTCTTGCCATTCATTTTATTTATTCTATTATTATGTTTGTATACCCTTGTCCCTCATTTAACTACCTTGTATCTTATATCTTCTTCCTGTTCCTGTGTTTTTTTTGTACGAGCTGTTCCTAATGAATTGTCTCCACTGGGGTTAATTAAGTTATTCGAATTGAATTTGAATTGATTCGAACCTGCTGCGTGATAAGTGTGTGTGACACTGCTTCGTTGTCACTGAGGAAATAACTTAATAACTAAAGCATAATTAAAAATACTGATAATTGTTTATTTACAAATTGTAATTATCACCCTCAGAGCTCTAACACGTTAATCCACTAATACACAATAGATGCTGAAGAAAGACACAATCGATTATGTATGTATAGACACATACAGTACACACATCACCCATTCTAATTAGCATCTGCAGACTTAATCACCCACTTCATCAGAAACCCAAGACACACACACACACACACACACACACACACACACACACACACACACACACACACACACACACACACACACACACACACAAATACACAAAGGATCAATCTCACAGGGAGAATTCAGTGCAGATTCGTTTACAGCAGCGACACCTGATCGTGTACTCCGACCTCCCAACAGTTGTCTACTCATGCTCACACACACTCACACACACACACATGTACTCATAATAGCTGACCTGCTAAAGTATCTCTGAACCGTCGTGTACAGAGAAAACAATACGTGTTCATCCTATCAGATGTCTACAGCAACAATGACACGATTATATTTGAGAAATATATTTAATTTATTACATTCACTTTTCCTAAAATGTAGACGTTTACACTTTTAAGCACCTTTGAGTTTGCTTTCACCTGCTGATCTACCGGGGATCATCTAAAAGTCTCTTTAAGCCACAAGTAAAACACAGAATTGAAATGAATGAGTGACGCAGCAGTATGAGGTGGACATGCACACACACACACACACACACACACACACACACACACACACACACACACACAGAGATACTTACAGGTACGACGGTAGCCATGGACGAGTGTGAACGCTCTGAAGTGATGAAATGATTATTAGCATGAGAATTTTGGCCTTTTATACACAAAACAACCCCGCCTACTTGTGACATCACCACACTGAGGTCACTCCCAGCATCTCACACACACACACACACACACACACACACACACAGAAACACACACTTTGCATGTTGCTTCAGGTTACAGACACTGTCACGTATGCTGAGGACTGCTTTGTTTTGCAGGTTATATTTAGAAGCAGCAGTAAATGAGGAGGAAAAACCGGAGGGGGGCATGACGATGACGAGAGGAAAAGAGGGATGCAGAAGATGACGAGAAAGAAGAGAAAGATAACAAAAGTTGAAGAAAGAGGAGAGAAAACATGAAAGAGAGAGAAAACAGATGTAGGAGAAAAGGCTGTGAGGGCGAGGAGGGCAGCATGCGTCACACGGTGTTGGGTGATGTCCCTGAACAATGCGACGCACTGATGCGTTATATATCATCAATCAGTCCAATACTTCACATCACTGACGGGAAGAGATACCAGGTGATCGGACACACGCTCACTCTGATGTGTTTTCTCTTCTGTAAAGTGAGGAAACAGGAGAAGGTCTGAGGTGTCGACACATCAAACCAACAGTCAAACACATTGTCCTGACTCATTATTCACACTCATGCAACATAGGCCCAAATCCACTGACGGCAGCCGTTCCAGAGGAGTGAACTTGTGCTGTTTTAAATGCCAAGTTTAAAAAGAAAAGACTCCTGAATCAGCCCCTCAGGTTTATCCAGGGGCCCTTCACAGAATCCCCACCATAGATTGTATATAGAGTTGGACAACGAGCATCGACTTCCTCCCACTATCCAGAAAGATACATCAGTGATGTGGGTCAAAGTTGGGTTGCAAGGTGTCGTAAGCACTGTCGCCTCCCAACAAGAATTCCCGTCCTTTCTGGAGTTCCACCTCGTCTGCGTAGGTTTTCTTTGGATACACCGGCTTCCTCCCACAGGCCAGAGACATCCCTGATGACTGTAGGTGTGTGTGTGAGTGTGAACATCGGCTGGGATAGCTCCTCTCTATGTTGTCTATGTATGTCAAGGAAAAAGCAGTTTTTTGACTTTTTAGTTTGGTCCCATCTACTAACATGGAGTAGGTTAGGTTCATGACCTATGCTGCAGCAAACTACCAGGGGGCGATTGAGGCACTTTGGCTTCATTTTTAGGGACCCGTCATGTTTTCCATCTTTAAATACAGAACCACAGCTCTGGACAGAGTTCTTAATTCTTTGAGAACAGTTCTTTTTAAGAGCAGCTGCGAGTGTTGACATTTTTAAACCTAAATCCTTAAAACCTGGCTTTTCATCATCTTTTCATTTTTATAAATGTATTTTATGAGGCACTTTTTTTTAACCTTGTTCGGATAAGGGCTATACAAATAAGTTATTATTATTATTATTAAGTATGGTTTCTATGTCAAGAACTTATATAGGAAACAGGATCATACTGTACGTCTCATACATTTGCAATTCAAAGTCAGGTAAAGAAAGAAACACAAATCATCTTTGTGTTGGATCATCTGCAAAAAGTAATCGACTGTGACAGTAGAAGAAAAGAGATGAGACTGTGTTTGACTCTCATCACGTCTCCACCGTCACTCTGTTTATATCTTTGGTCCTTTTCTGCTCTCTGCTGGTTTCCACACCAGCCTGCAGGTTCCTACAGGTTCAGAAATATTGAATTGTTTGGTTTTGTAAATGTTACCAGTATCACTTTATAATTATTTATACTTTAATAGTCTTCAATATGTTTCGTTCTATTCTATTTGGTTCTTAACTGAAAATATAAAGATAATAAACTAAATTTAAATGAGACTTTTAAAAAACAGGTTTACACAGATATAAAAAAAAACAGCAAACACATGTAGTGCAATCACAAATTTGAACATGTTAATGCACGAGACAGCCTCATGTCTTTTTCTTGTATTTGTTTGTTTGTCAGCACATGGCGTACTCCCCTGAACCCTCATGGGGGCGCTAGTGGACAAGTTGATGAAACCTGTTGCTTTCAGGGCCACTTGTGACGTCACTGTTTTAGTCAATGAATATGTATTTCTGGCAGCAGACTGACTTGGTCTGTTCAGTGGAGATAAAGCTGAGGAGAAGCAGAACAAACACACGCCCTCTGTTCAGTGGTGGGGGGGGGGGGGGTATGAGCATTAACATAAACGCACATTAGTTAAATCTTCTTTAAATCTAATTTTTTTAGAGTTTTAGTTTGGAAGCTAATTAAAACCTGCAGCAAACCATCCTGGAGGAAGTGGTGTTTGTTTTTAATCTCCAGTTTCAGTATCTACTACTTCACAGTATTCAAGTATTCAAGTATTTGGCTCCATGTATCGCTGTGTATTTCAATTTATTTCAATCTCTAGACATGACGTCTCTCTTTGGATTGAATCTGTAACCAACAGATTTGACTAATGCACGTTTGAATGGATGTATGTTGATGATCTTTCGTGATTAGACGATGAAGTATTGATTATTGATCAGGAAGTGATGACAGCTCTTGAAAAATAATTCCTCCCTCTCGATTTAACCTGTAATTATAATAGTAATTCAAAGAATGCACGTGCGACCGTGTGTGTTTTGATGATCTATCGTTATTAGGTGATTAAGTATTGATCAGTTTGATGACGTCATCGTGTTCGGACATAACTTCAGAGCTCAACAGCGACAGGTGGGATGCTGCGTTCAGGGAACACCCAGGAATCCTGTATCTTTCTCCACCTTCTGTGAAACGTGTCCCTTTTTTTCAGTTTCAGTGTGAATATCAGTGACAGACAACAGTTGAATAGTGTTTGCAAAGTCACACGAGGAGTCAAGAGGGGATTTGCGTGAGGTCAAGTTTCGGGTTTGGAGGCTTCCGCGTGAGGCCGCGTGTGCCTGTTTTCCCCAGCCGCTGAACGCGTCACAGACCCCGCCTCTGTCCCCGCGGAGCTCCGCAGCCTCCGGGTGTAAACGGCGGAGTGTGACTCCCTGACCGGTCGTGAAGCTGTCAGCCCTCCCTGGAGGTCTCTCTCTCTCTCTCTCTCTCTTCTCCCCCCCCTCACACCACTTGTTCTCGGCTTCTCCGTCAGCATGTCTCCGTCCCCCCGCTGCTTCACGGAGAGGGAGGTGTCCCGGCACCGCACCAAGGACTCCTGCTGGGTGCTGCTGGGGACCCGGGTGTACGACGTGACCGCCTTCCTGCGGATGCACCCGGGCGGCGAGGCGCTGATCCTCCGCCGCTCGGGCCAGGACGTGAGCCGGGAGATGGAGGGACCCCCGCACCGGCACTCGGAGAACGCCCGGCGGTGGATGGAGCAGTACTATATCGGGGAGCTGGACCGGGGCAGCGGCGGCGACGAGGCGCAGGTGGGTGGTTGACCCGCGGCTAGAGAAGATCCCCCGACCACAAACCCAAAGAGCCAGAGAGCAGAAACCTGAGAGCTGCTTTATTTCCAAACAAACACAGATTCGATCACTATCCGGTTAAAAGCTTGTATCTCTGCTTCCAGCACACTTCATCAGCTTCCCCTCGGGCCCCACAGGTAGAACCAGGGGCCTCCGGCTCAGGCTGACAAACTAAGTCTCACACTTTTTTTAATTTGTCCCTGACTTGAAAATTACACGTGTCTGTCCTCGACATCTGTTAAAGTGAAGTGGAGTGAAATCTGTCCCCTGGGGAGGTGAATATCTCCCCTGTCTGAGCTGGAAGTTCCCTGTGAATTTGTATTTTGGTTGAACTGGTTCTGAAGTGTTGGCTGCATGTTGTGGAACCAGATACAGAGACTTGGTGCTTTTGGAGTATAGGTGGAAAGTCGATAGGGACATTTGGCTGAGTGAACAACAGGTGAATAGTTGTGTCTCTCACTTGACTTTACTGGGCGTTTTCTGCAGGAGAGGAACTCCCTGCTCTCCTCCTCCTCCTCCTCCTCCTCCTCCTCTTCCTCCAGTTTAGAATTGGTTAAAGGGGAGGGAGTGAGGAGTTAGTGGTAAAGAGACACACACAGAGTGGGGGTGGAGGAGAAAAGCAGGGAAGGGCACACAGGTGAAGTGGTGGGTGTGTGTGGGGAGGGGGGGTCTGTGTTATGAACGATTCAAAAGCTGTGTGTGTGTGTGTGTGTGTGTGTGTGTGTGTGTGAGAGAGGTGGTGAACTGGTTTATCTTGTCTCAGAGTCGGTGTGGAAGAGTCTACAAATGGGAAATTGGAGGAAAAGTCTCCTCTTGTCGGATAAATCCACAGCCAATTGAACCCTTTGTGTGTGTGTGTGTGTGTGTGTGTGTGTGTGTGTGTGTGTGTGTGTTTGGAAAGATAAACCAAAGAGTTTGCATAAATCTCTTCCGACATCGTTGACATTTACATGGTCGGCCCATTCCTCTGTGAGTGTGTGTTTTCTCCTGCACTACACAGTTGCAGTGAAGTGACAAACGGTATTTTTTTCGATTCCACCCAGGAGATCATGTCTTCACATCTGTCCGCGCGTTTGTGAACAAGATTACACGTAAACAACTGAACGGATCATCTGGAAACCCGGTGGTCAGATGGGTCATGGGCGAAGACAGAATTCATTAAATTTTGGTGCAGATCCGGGAATGTTTGTACCACTTTTGTTAACATTGCTGGACAGAGCGTTTCCTGGCATTTACCTTATTTTCTCAGGGAATCTTTTTCGTGGATTGCGATGAAAGAGATCAGACTTATTTAGGAACTGGGTCAGAATAAAAATCTGAATGTATTGAATTTAGATGTCGAGCCTTGGAGGAGGAATGCACTCGAGTTAACTCTTTATCTTATCTGGAGTTTTTTTTTGTTTCAGTCACATTAGAACATTTCACCCGTTTAAAAAATGTCTGTCAGAGACACTTGGATGGAGGGTGTGTGTGTGTGTGTGTGTGTGTGTGTGTGTGTGTGTGTGTGTGTGTGTGTGTGTGTGTGTGTGTCAGCATTGCTATTAGTGGTGTAAACGTGGTGTGACAATGCACTCACACGTTGTCACACAAGCTGTTCACACTTGTTTGTATGTGGTCCGTCTCTTTGAGCTGCTCTTATCCAGTTATCTACAGCTAAACAAAGTTAAAGACTTTTTTCTTTTCAATTTCAACCGCGGCATGTTTTGATTTGACTCAGCACTGACGTCAGTGTGACACAAGTTTAGCTCAGGGTGTTTGGAGGAAACTGAAACCGCAGCTGTTTTCATATATCCACACACACTTTTCCTCCGAGTTTTCTTGAGGGGCTGAATGTGAGAACGCGAAGGCTCGAGTCAGTTGCTCTGGACATTTTCCTAGAAGACGCAGACGAAGTCGTCAAATTGAAAATATGACGAGATTCGAGAGATTTTGGCGATAAGGGCCGACACAAAAACAAAAAGCGTCATGTCCTGCCTTCTGCTGCTCTCCCCAGACGCCACCCCCTCACCTGAACCTTCCAGACGGTGTCCTGTTTTTGTTTACGCATCTGATTTAAAGGCAAAATAGAGAATGTCAATCTGACATGACCCAGCCCAGCAGAGGAACTTACTTATGTCCAACCTCCTGATGTGAAAGTGTGGTCAAATGTGACACTAGAGGTCTTGAGACATATTTCATCACACTGACTGACCGGATGAGTCACAGGGACATTCCTCTCATTATCTCCCTCCTCACTTTCTGCCGTCACTGAGCCACCTTGGTCAAACTGCGATTGTGAAACCAAACCCTCGTTTTGTTCTTTAATCACTGATGGATTCAAATTGCGTTTTCACCAAGCAACCAAATACCAGGGGGTTAACTTTCAGCAACACAGAGACATCAAGGGGAATTCGGTTTCTGCTTGGATTGAATCCAACAGAAAGAAATGATTTAACTTCGCCTGCTGGAATTTTGGTGGAGATTGTTTATTTATTGGATTTCATATTATTAATAGATTCGTTATATAATAATTCACTTGTTCCCTCATTTGATCATTGTCCATCATGCAGCAGCAGACAGAGGGACCAGGAGACGTCACGCAGTTTTGGGCTTGTCTCCGAGTCATTTTAGGGAAACTCATTGATCAGTATTGGATAATGGATAATACATAAGTCCATTAATATCATGGGTCAGATGTGTTTTAGTCTTTTTCTGCTTACAGGTGTTTTTGACCTCCGCACAGTCTCTGTCAGTTATTGAACGTGCACACGTCCACGTGGCCTTAACGCTTGGCGGTGGTCGTGGTTGTCAAAATCTCCGCACCCAGATGAACACTCTCCAGGTTCACAGCTGCCTCCCCCTCCTCTCTTCGGACTCAGTCGACAGTTGATCTGGGACAGGACCTGTGTTTGCGCCTGTAACTGGATAAGTATTTAAACAGGATTTCAGATGATAGGACCTGTGCTTGAGTATTTGTTTAAACGCGATTTAAATGGCCGGTGCCTGAACTGCCATTCGAAAAAGTTGAGCTTTTCTAAATTTCGTCCCGTCACTGTGTTTTTCATGATGTGAATAATGTCATTTTTGATGTTGATTAATATGCAATCTAAATTCCGATCGATATGTAAATGACACAGTTTCAGAAAAACAGGTTTGTTTTTCTTCTCAGTTACTCTGATACTGAAGAAGTGACGGTTATAACAGCCGTGCTGGGGTTCAAAGGTTCAAAGTCATAGTGTCATATTGTGTGGACAAACCAAGGAGCAACAACACGCTCGTATCTAATGTTTCAAAGCTGCAGTGTGACTTTGATCAGGTGCTGAAACAAAGCAGAGCTGTTCATCTGCAAAGAGATTTAAATTTCAGGTGGAGCACGACGATTAAAAGCGAATGTGGATCTTTTCAGGGCAGTGGGTTCCAGAGTAAATGATTCTGATGATGTAGCACTTTGTCTCATTCGTCAAGGGAAGTCCTGTCACCCAAAGGATTAAATCCCTAACAAGCTGGAGGTGACACAGACCGATGAGACACTTATGAGTAGGCTGAGATCCAACGGTTAATAGAAATGTATCATTCAGCTCCATGTATTGTAATAAATCCTGCACAGTTCTGCAATATACAGAACACGGAGGCCGACAGCCCCTCAAATCCACTTGTTCTGTTTCGTGTACTTCTATTTTCTTTTTTGATGTTTTACTCATCGATTATTGATTTTCATTCGGACGCAGCAATGATCGAATGAGGCAGGAAATCAGGGGGAAGCACGAGAGACGGGCGGACTCAGCTGAATCTGCAGGAGTAGGAAGGGGGCGAGACGGTCGGTTTTGTGTGTGTGTGTGTGTGTGTGTGTGTGTGTGTGTGAGAGAGAGAGAGCAGGTTTATAATCAAACAGAGAGTAGGTGCTGTGAAATTACGGAACATGAAGGTCAAATAACAATCAACTTCAACCAATGATTTAAATTAATGATTCCTCTTTTGTATGTTTTGGTTCTATGTGACTGCTTCATCCACATTGCTCTTCATCCACAAAGCAAAGTAAGTTTTAACCTTGAGTATAGTAAAACTGCTGATCCCTGAACCTTTTGTTTGCGTTTCTCTATCTCACGTCATGCTCTATCTACCTGTGCACGGGATGTTGAAATACCCTGCTGAACACGATCGTCCCATTATTTGTGTCACGGGATCTGTTTGTCTCATTGTCTCTGTCTCTGCACGGAACTTGGAATGTAAACGATTTCAACAGGGCAGACGCAATTAAAGTCGTGAACTTGTGAGGATAGTGCACTTATTGTGAAGTGAGCGAATTACACATTTGCCAGCTTGTGATTGGAATGAATGAACGAACAACAGAGATAGTGTGGGAGAGCTCAGCAGGTTTGTGAATACATGGAGCAGATGGTTTAATGGAATTGAATAAATTAGAGCAGTTGAGACATAGAGGAGATTATGTCTTCGTCTGTGTAAATCTGTTTGTCAGCAGGGTTTCGCAAATACAACGCAATGAAGAACCAATTCATTTTGGTGTGGATCCAGATCATCACGTCCCTTTACTTCTTGGAGAATAACTGGTGGATCTTGATGAATAAATTAGTTTGTTCAATTTGGTAGAGATGCAATAAAAAAAAATCTGGAATTAGGGAATTTATATTTATGGTTTCATAAGGAGGTCTGCACTCGAGTATCTAGTACGTCCCGGTAAAAAAAGAATTAAAGAATTAAAGAATGTCATAGTGTTGGAAAAAGTAGGTGAGAGTGGAGTGCGGAGGTCATGATGGTGGGTGTGGATTTGTACGAGGGTGAGTGGGTTGGAGGAGTGGAGCGCTGGAATGCCGACTCGTGCATGGATCTGTCTCTGCTCAATGACGTGATCGTCTTTCATCAGAGGGCGCAGGGAAGAAGAGGAGAGGGTTGCAGGGGCTGTGGAGGGAGCGAGTATACGACGTTATTAACATTTATTTTTATAATTCTGTGTCTGTGTGTGTGTTCTCGTATACCTTCGAGATCTGTCGATCTTATCGGCTTCACACTTGTGTGTTGTTAAGAGCCCGATGAAGCGCAGTGTCGAATTTGGTGCGATTTGGACACGTGATGCGTTCAATGTCAATGAACTGTGAATAAACAGGTGAGCGGCTGTCAGAGCAGCAGAGGTGGCTTCAGGGTTCTTTTGTCTTTTGTCGTTATTTGCTGTGGCTCAACTACTGAAGGTCATTTTCACAGTTTCAGGCAGAAAACCTGCAACAGGACAAATATTAAACCCCATTCCAGAGAGGCGGGTTTAGAACAGCCGCTGCACTTAACACCTGCTAAGTGCCAAATGCAGGTGCAGCTCGTTATTTGGCAGCACACTGTCGAGCCATAAAAGTGGTTATTTATTAAAGACCCCTTGACAGCTGAACATAGACTTTCATTAAATATTAGCAAATCCCAACAAAGCTCATTTATGATAAGGTTATTTATTTTTATTTATTTATTTTACACAGCTCCTGGTCATTATCTCTCAGCTTCGTTGTTTCTCCATAATTGTGCTGCTCAGTTGAACTGCCTGAAGAGCTGCTCTGAGTTCATCACCGTGGTGATGCATTACCCAGCACTTTGTTTATCTTCGATACCATAGAGACTGCCGACGCTGCAATTAGTGCTCAGGTGCGGGCCACAGGTGCCCCCCCCCCTTACCCCCCATTGCCACGGTAACACCTGGAAAAGAGAGGGTGAGGCAAAGAGAAGCGAGAGACGATGGACAGTCGGAGCGGATGGAGGTGAACATATGCTGGAAAGGTGCAATTGATTTCGGGCAAAGGTCTCACAGGGGCCAAAGTGTGACGCTGCTCTTTTCTGTCTTCTGTTTGTTTTGACTCCTGAGGTGGCGGAGCAGATCACACTGTCCCAAAATACTATCATATATTTTTAACTGCTTCATTTATTTTCATCACATTTTGATTGTAAGTGCTCATTAACCAAACTAGATAGAATAAATATATATTGTTAAAAAAAATATATATATACATGAAAGATGGTGTAAATCAAGTGTGGTGGTGATGTTTATATTTGTTGGAGTCATCATGTGTCGGAAAGACTATGGATGCCTACTGTCTCTGTCTGTAGTTAAAGACACGACGTAGCATTGATACCAGGCAACTTCAACTTATTCTCAATTATCTGGAAGTGTAGTAATTCTGGGACCATGATATTTCTTTATCTGTCGACTATTTTGTTCTCAAAAAAAAGTCTTTAATTCAAGTTGCTGAAACCCTGGAAATGAAAAATGACCTGCAGCAGGTTGGGTTGTTGCCGTTCCATCCTCATGTATAGTGATTTGAGATGTGGATGTTTGTGTTTTATTTCATTATGCTTGTCATTTTTACATAATGACTGAGAGGTGATCCTTGCAGCAGCTGGGTCTCGGTGGGGCTGAGTGTATACAGTCTGTGTAAAAAGGTTGGCTTAAAGCCCAGGGGGGAACGCGCACGCTCACACACACACACACTTTGGGGTGTGTTGTTTCGGAAAAAGAAACGGTTGGAAGGTGTGATGAGTAACAGACAAGGTTCTCAGACACACCTCGAGGAGGAAGCCTGAAGGAGTTCAGTTGTACTGTCGTGGTGCTCGCAAGACAGGGTGAGAGGACAAGGACAGTGTCTCTGCTGTGGATGTTTTGCATACAGTTGGACCTGGCCACTGGTCAGACTCTGGCTGACGTCTTTATGTAAAGCCAGCATTTCCCTTTAATTCTCCAGACGGTGGCAGCCCACCATATTCATAAGTTGATGGTTTGCTCTGTTGCCGCATTTTATGGCTGTGGGCCACGTAGTCACTTGTGCTCCGGTCCGTAACGTTTTTACCGTCCTCACAGTTTCAGCTGCAGTTGCGCTCATTCCCACAAGTGGCATGTGATGCAGTTATCTCTCTCATGCAAAAACTTGTCTTTCACCCTTTGCTCTGTTTAACTGTCACTCTGTATCTGGTGCATGTGAGAGTTTGTGCATGTGCACATCCCGGGTTGAATTAAATCTTAGAACACGAAATAGAGATTGATCTATTTTAATGTAGTATATGTTAGAATGTGAAAACACTTTTATATAATGACAGCGTGTCATTAGACCAGCCCTGACTTTCTCAGTTGCCTAACTCAGCATTTAGATGAATTTCTATGTAAAGGACTGTCTTGTTTCTTTTATTAGATGCCACAACCGTTCTCATTTACTTTCATTTAAAAATCGAATTGAACTTAATAAAAAAACAATAACATATGTTCAGTAGAGTGCAGAAGGACAGGTGAGAGCATTTGAAGGCACGCCCACTATTCCTGCAGGGAGTAGAAGCAGCGCACTGCCCACACACGTGCACGACTGCACGTACACACACGCGCGCTCACACACACACACACACACACACACACACACACAGTACAAGCCTTCATTGCATGTTACACTGTTTGATCAGACGACACAGTATCTGTTCATACAAGTGGATTATAATAGTATTTGTGTTCTAAATTTAGTCCTAAAATGAAAACTCTAGTAGAGATGTGTCTCTGTTAATTGTGGCTTAAAGGTTCAGTGTGTAGAATTTAGTGACATCTAGTGTTGAAGTATCATGTTGCAGCTGAACACCCCTCACCTCATCCTCCACTTCCAAACATGAGAAAGAACCTGTGATAGACTTTAAACTCAAAAGGTGTTTAGTTTGTTCAGTCTGGACTAATGTAAAAAACATGGCGGCCTCCGTAGAGTGGGTCCCCTCCATGTAAATATAAAGTATTTAAATATAAGGTATTTAAATATAAAGGGTCTTTTCTGGGGTAAAGAAAATTCATACAATTTAGATGAAATGAACTAGTGAAAACATCATGAGGATTATTCTACATTAAATTTCTGCCAATAGTTCCCTGAAGTTTACTGGACCTTTAATAAAACCATGTGTTTTCTACACTAATTCAATGATGACGTGCTCTAAAAGAAGAACTGCTGCTGATTGGCCTTCTGTCCACAACCTCATGTGTGTTGTCGATGATTTATTATATATAAAAAAAAAAAAAAAAAACCTGCATGTGTGTGACCTAACCTCAGAGTATAGCAGAATGATTTATGAGGGTGGTTGTAGTGTTTATCTGGTGCTTAGCTCGCTGGTTACTGTCTGTATGGTAACCAGACACCTCTTGCACAAACTGGGTAGCTACACGAAGCCTCTGATTCTTGCATATACACACACATGCACGCATCCAACAGGCACTGAGAGAGAGAGAGGGTGTAATCCTGAGTCCTGGTCGTTCAGGTTTGACTGGTTCTTTTAGTTAGAGGCAGACGAATGATATCTTGTTGTACACACACACACGTTCATCTCCCTCAACCATCTTTTCCAGCCTGATTCCTTTGGCCACCTCCACGCGAATAATAACGTGCCTGACAACCCATATCACATGACCATTCACTGGTCGTTCGCGTGCCGGGGTTAACAGGAAGCGGATTGTCTGCTCTCGGTTGCCCAGTTGAAAATAAATGATGTAGCACAGTAAGATCAGGGATTTTTGATTGGACAGAAAACAATTATTGTTTCCAAAAGCCTCTGTTTCTGCTCGTCCAGATTAAAACACAACCCCAGAGTTTTCAAACAGATCCGTGCTTCCAGACGTCTCCCAGTTTTTACTCCGGAGCAATGTGGACGCCAGGTGTAAACAAAGCAGAAGTGATGCATCTTAAAAACGTGTTAATGTGGACGTAGCCTTCTGTTGTGGAGGAGTTCTGTCTGCTTGGATTTGATTCTTCTGACTTCAGATTGGTGCAGCATTAGATTGAAAAGCAGCACCACACGTATGTGTTGCGTCGTGTTGTGTGTCAGCCATTCCTGGGAGGACTGTTGACATTCTGGAAGAGAGAGGGATGACAGAAATGTTTGCACTTGAACTTGTCCAGCTACATCATCATCATTACAAACCTGGTCAGTGAAAAAGAGATGGATACTGTGCGGAAATCATTAGAGGAGGGATGTGTGTGAACCACGAGATCGTTCATCCTCAACAATCCATCATGTGATCGTCCAGCTGATACCGGTGTCATCGTTATCAAAGCTGCAATGCACGACACTGACTTGTGCAATAAATCACAATGTGGTCACATATTGTGGTTGTGTTTGATTTTGTTTTTTTCACAACCTGTACCTGACTCACGGAACCGTCCAACATGAGTCATCAGCGCGCGTGTGTGTGTGTGTGTGTGTGTCTGCCATCAGTGTTGAATAAGAGCTGATAAGACGGACAGGTCGTCCTCTGGTTAATAAAGCCGTTTTATTTGACACAATACTCAAATCATTTTATTAAGATCAACAGACCTGAGTCCGTCGCTGGTTTTCAACACGTGAGCGACAGTATTCAGAGCTCATGACCTTACGGGCGTTATGGAACTCTCCACAGTGTTACTGAACTTCAACCCTGCTCTATCCACATGTATTCTACGCTGACACACACACACACTCACACACTCACACCCAATCAAATATAAAAAATAAAAATACCCTCATATTAAAATCTCAATTTCAAATCAAATACATTTATTATGAGTTTTACGTCTACTTTAAATTTAATTTTGTCCAAGCAGGACTTTATGTTCTGATTCATTAGTGTTTTTGCATCAATCTGAAACTTTTATTTAAATTTATATTTGGTGCATGTATATACTTTATATATATATATATATATATATAACTGAATGCTCTGGATGTTGAGCTCTGGGAGTGGCTTGTGTCATTCTTACAAAACTGTCATATCAGGCGGGAAGTAATAAACCAGCTCCACAGGTCGACTCCACTGACCCTGATCCTCTGCTGTGTTACCGCAGACCAGGGTTATGAAAGCTTCTCAAGCACCAGGGTCACCTGCTGCTTTCATGTCCAACAGGAATCAGACAATATATTTCAGACTGGTGGAAATGTTGCCTTCAGGAGGGACTATCACGATTGTTTGATTTCAGGGTTGGGGAAACTGCAGCGGTTCAGCCTCTGTGCTGCTGTTGAAAAAAAAAAATAATAATCTCAACTCCACAAACCAGCCATGACCAAGCGTGCTTACATAG
The DNA here is from genome assembly GCF_024713975.1 of Paralichthys olivaceus. Lineage (NCBI taxonomy): Eukaryota > Metazoa > Chordata > Actinopteri > Pleuronectiformes > Paralichthyidae > Paralichthys > Paralichthys olivaceus. The sequence goes on along the minus strand of NC_091099.1, from coordinate 2,719,063 downwards.
TGGCAGCCCACAGGGCAACACCAGCTCAACCTTTGCCCCACACACCATTCCTCAGCCCTTTGTCCGAGCACTATCAGCAGCCATAAACTGAAACGACGGAGTCACACACCCCTCCTGAAGACTTAGTTGTGCAAGTGGAATTAATAATTCAACTGCTCCTAAATGTGTCTTTCCTTTGGTTTGGGGAGTACAATGAAGAATGATGGGGGCGTGATGAGTTCATTGCATTAAAATGTGAAATACTTGGTGTTGAAGCTATGACACAGACATTGATGCAAACTTGTGACGGTTCAAATACTTCTAAGAAGCTTTGAATAGATGCCGATCATGAGAATGATTCAAAATCATCCCGTGACGTGGTTTTTGTCCTCACTTGACAAAAGAAGTTTGAGTTTTTATGGACACGTTGAGGGAAAGAAAGAGATTAAATCTGTGAATCTGGTTTTGACTGTTGGACCTTTGCGGAGGTGTGTGTACCACTGAGTGACAATTCAATTCTCTTACTGTGATCCTCTAGACTCCGTGCTCGGTGGCAGCCTGTTGCAGCAGCGCCCGTTGTTTTTTTCTTGACTTGCGTCTTTTTTAATTCCTCTCAGCAATTGTTCTGGGGACTTGTGTGCTGTTTTAAAACTTTTTTTCCTTCAACAATTTCCCAGCTGGGATCAATAAAGTTAATCTAATCTAATCAAAACCAAAAATGTTTTCTCCTCCTCCTCCTCCTCCTCCTCCTCCTCCTCCCCCTCCCCCCCAGCGGAGCCAGAGTTGTGATGGTACCAGGGCACGTCGCCGCCCTCCTCTCACCATCTCCTTTGTTTTTTGTCTCATTCTTGTATTTTTACTGTCCTGCAGGGACAGTGGTCTCTTGTGTCCTTCAGCATCTTTTAACCTCAGTCTGACGTGTTTTCATTTTGTTGTGATGCATGAAGTTGGTGAAAAGGTTGGCGATAACTTTTATTGCCCTGAGGTGTGAGTGTGTGTGAATGGTTGTCCGTCTCCCCATATTCCACCAGTATCAAGTATAACCAGATCAAATATAAAACAGACTCCGTTCCACCTCACAGTTATAAAATGTTTAGCAAAAAAAAACCCCGCTCACACTAATAATTGTATTGTGATGAGAAAATTGGTATCTTATTAAAATATGTCCTATGACTCAGCTCTAATGATTGTCTTTGCCGTGTCCCTCTTCAATGCAGTCCTGGACATTGGAGTCATTCTAAACATCACAATGAGCCGAACGTGAAGTGAGAGTAATGTCAACAGCACCATTGTCTCAGCTCAGGCCCGAGGAGTGTACACATGCATTCCTGGATCAACAGAGACGCACAGGAAGGCCAACAATTAGTTAATGAGCTCCCGCCTCCTGCCTCCAGTGTTTACTTAACAACCAGCACGTTACGTTCTATTCACTTGTTCCGAAGCCGTCGGCTTTTACATTCGCTTTATAACGTCGAGAAAGAGTCAGAGCGGGCGACTGAAACTGAGCTGAGAGAGACTGAGATGGAGAGAAGTGTGAGTCAGACAGGAGAAGGACTGTGGAGGTGTGTGTGTGTGGGGGGGGGGGGGGGGGAGTCCTCAAAGTCCTCAATTCCCTTGGATACTGTTGATCTGTCGCCCTGGCAACCCTCCCCTGAGTTACGTGATCTGTGTTTCACGAGCGATGTGAAGAAAAACATCCATCAATGCATCTGATTCTTTTTTAAACTCAACACTGCAGCAGTGTCTCAGTGACAACCGGAGTGTTTGATTTAACCCGACTGTCAGTTATTGGAACTACTCTATGATTTAGAGCGGACCGGAAACACTGGCTGGGATTTCTTACATGTCGTTACCGGAGAAATGTAATCGAGGCTCGATATTTTACAGCACATCGATAAACTGAAAACACAAATCCCGAGAAATCGATATTTCACAGGCGCAGATTTATCTGTGAAGGGCTCAAAGCAGACGATTCCAACCAAACATTGAATTGGTCGGACGAATTGATTTCATAAGTTTAATCTTAAATAAAAACCGTTTCATGTAGTTTATTTTCTTTCTGCGTCACCAAACAGAAACTCCTTTAGTTTATTCACAGCTTTGTTCCTCTTGTGTTATCCAGTCGTCCTGTTTTGCACAGTCACAGTTTTGCGTTTGGTGCGATGGGTCAGTGTGACTGATCCCAGAGGTTTCATCGTGGCTCTCAAAGGTCAAAGCTCGTCGTCATGTCATCCGATGAACTTGGTCACATCCTGATGATGTAACTAAAGGCAGCGGCACCGTTCGATGGATAATGGAAAACCTCCGAAGGTGATAGTTAGATAATCGATTATAAACTAGCCCATTGCTTAATCAGGGCAACAACTAATGATCATTTTCTTTATTCATTTCATCTGCACAACTTCTCCTTTATCACAATGCGTCTTTTAAAGTGCGACGTTAACTTGCGTTGGAAACATTTTCCTTCCGGTGTTGTGCATACAGTTCCCACTTTCCTGTCACCAGACTGTCAACTGACAAAACGTCAGTGTCGACTGTGTAACACATTTTGAATGACCCTCCTACGCAGAATCACCACATCATTTGGGAATTGGGAAGTTCTGCTTTCACTATTTGTTATTTTTACTTTATGTTAAAACCCAGAGTTTGTCTTGGAGAAGAGGGAAGCAACACAGCGCCGATGGTGTCCGGCAACACAGACTTTTTTTATTGTTAAATGTTAAATTCGTTGCATAAACCGAAATAAATAGTGAACAAAAATTCAGGCACGACAGTTTAAGGGTGACGCATGTTAATGTTGACATGTGAACTCAGCCGCTCCTGTTTTATTCTTTTTTAGTTTTTCTGTTGCACTCTTCTCCGAACCTTCACACACATTCTGTTCCCTTAAAACTTCATTTAAAGAAAACACGAGTGCAACTTTTCTGCCTGAGTTATTTTATGTGTTTTTGTATTGAACAACACGAGAAAACCAAGAACAGCGAATTAATAAATAACAATTGAAAATAATTGTTTTAATAAAACACAAAATGATGAAAGTCAATGCAAAATTCAAGAGAAGACATAATAATCATAAAATAAATTAGGCGGCATCCTGTTTCCGATTTTTGTCTCGACACATTTCATCTAAATCACAAACAATGTTCTCAGTTCCCTTCAGTGACAGATCCAGCCACTGAAATCTCCAACATCAGCTTCACCTCATGCATCCGGAGAGGAAAACACCCCTGTCACACTCCGTCCTCTGACACTGCCTCACTCTTAGTATCAAGGAAAACCTCCTTTGGTGTATTCTCTCCTCACTCTGCAGCCACTGTGTCACTAGTCTTTTTCACTCGTGTTATTTTTGCTCCTGTAACTTTCCTCCGTCGTTCCATATCTGCGCTCATCAGCCCCTGATATCGCTCCTGCACATCTGTACATCTGGCACCTTTTTATCACCCCGTCCTCCCTGTGTTCTCCAGGGAAGGTGTCTTATCTCTTTTTGAATCCGGACGTTCGTTGTCGTTATCGACAGTGTGACTGACACGGATGAATCCCAGCCGCGGCTGCTGCGGAGCGCGGGTCGTGGTGCTGTCCCTCAACGTTATGTAATCGTGCTGGTTACTTATCACAGAAGCCTTCGTCGTCACGTTCACATCACTGCTCTTCCACTGAAGCATGTGTGAAAAGCTGTAATTGGGCTGTAGGTGATATTAATCACCGATAACTTGAGCCGAGGACTCACCTCTGATGTTTAAGAGGGAAACTGATAAACGTGAATCTGTGTTTTCACGCCTCGTAACATGAAATGATTTGTGTTTTATGATTCACAGACGTTTGTCACGTCATGTTGATGAATCAGGAGGAACCAGAACCACTCTGGGATCAGCTTTGTTCTTCTTCTACGAACAAACTACAACCGGATCGTGACTAATGCAAACTGATGTTTAGTTGTGATTTTCCGTCGTGCTGCCTGATGGGCTGACGTGAGCCGGCTGATTGCAGATCCTATTTACCTCTTTGTTTCCATCGTCAGCTCCCTGCAGAGTAAAGCTCTGTCCCCGCTGCGCATCACTTTTTCTTTGTGAGTTATTTATGCAAGAGAAAAGTGCTTAAGCTCAAACCTGACTTGACAGTGGTACGTGGACGTTTGCACATATTTGAAGAGGCAGAGTCGTTTGGATTAGCGTTAGCTCTGTTTGACATTCACTCCGAGCGTTACGCCATCATGAAGTAGGCGTGTGTGTGAGTAGATTGACGTGTTGGCAGATATCGGCTCATTTATTGTGAGGCTGTGTAATCAGGGCGGTTACCATGGTGAATCTGAGAAGAGGTTGATTTCTACTCACGTCCTTTATTTCTATAAGATGTTATCAGTCAAGTGAACCTTTACGTTCATTCATATCCTTTATGTTTCATAGGTGAAAGTAATTTAGATGGAACTTTACTTTCTATGCACTCGATTATATGAAACAATGCAGGGAGCAGCCGCATAAAGATTATACAGATCGACTATTTTGTTTTTTAACACCGCTTGGCGTTAAAGTTAATATTTCAGAAAACTGCATTAGTTTTAACAAAGTCAAAATACAACCACCCTGTAGTATTTAATACACTGAAAAACAACAGCCCAGCAATAAAATACAGCTACAAATGGATTTTAAATACTTTTTGCAATACTGATACTGATATGAAGGGATTCAAAATTGTACAATACAAATTTATCGGCCAATATATACGTTTTAAAAAATATTTTTACAGTTGAACTATAAACTTTATCATAAATAACAAAATGAAAAGAAACATCCAAATATAAAGAACTTGAATTGAGTTTTTTTTTAACGTAGAATAAATGCACATCTTTTTATTTTCATCTTGTTATTAGCGATGCTGATTCCAATAAACATCCGAGAACAAACATGATCTTCTTCACGTTAAGTGTAAAATAAATGTTTTCATGGGTGGCTGAACAGAAGCACTGATACTGACGTGTCTGTGAAAGGCTCATATCAGAGGATTCACACTCATCACCATGTCTTAATCAAACGTGAGCGGCTCGTCCTGTTCCCTGACGCACACCGCACCTGCAGGTTTCATCCAAAGCACCAGAAACTTTAAATATCACAATCGCAGATTACTCACAGGCTCAAGTAGGTCGTGCTGCTGTTGATACAGAGGGTGTGTCTGCTCATTGCTTTTCACGCTCCATTTGTGTGTGTGTGTGTGTGTGTGTGTGTGTGTGTGTGTGTGTGTCCTGGCAAAGACAGAAGTGAAGAGACGTGCAGTATTACCCATAGCAACTAAAAGACATCGTACATTGTAAAGTTTTAGTTTAGTAATCGGTGATTGCCCCCAAATGTTTTCTACAGTAACATGTGTACGATAATTGGAGGGGGGGGGGGGGGTGTTTTGCTGATTGGTCTAATTGAAGGCAGATGAAGAGCTAATGATAATGCATTATAATTATTATAATTATTATTGACTGTTGTAGTTTGTGTATAATTTGTATTCTTACATATAATGGACAAAGTTTTTTTTCTGTTAGTATCTAGATAAGGTCCGGTGGTAAAAGATCACGACACTACTTCATTCAAAACTGCATCTAAAAGTACCGACCTCGTCTTTGAGTTGCATCAAAGACAGATTAAAGGTTCTGTTGTGTTTTTCTTATTGTTTTATTTCAGCACAATGATAATGGAGGGTGTAGCGTTGCCTCTGGAGGTGTTTTGCCAAGATGATGTTAGTAACAAACCATAGGGGACGTGTGTGTGTGTGTGTGTGTGTGTGTGTGTGTGTGTGTGTGTGTGTGTGAGCTCCAGATAAAGAAATGTGCTGATGTATTTAATATTAAACAGACAAGAACGTCACTTGATATATGAGACAAACTCCTCCATCATGTTCTGTTTATGGAACGAAGAGGAGGCTTTAAATGTCCGAAGCCTGTTGCAGCAGCTGCACTTGAGTCCACGAGGTTCTTCTATTATCTCCACCGAAGGTGTCGCGTTATCTGGATTTGTTTTATCTGTTTTTACAACTACTGAATTAATCTGAATAAGATTGTGGAGGGGTGGGACCCGAGGATGAACTCATTGAATTAATATTTGGAGCGGATCAGGACAAATCTCTGTCTGTCACACAGATTAAAAAGTCACAGCCCTCATACATCACTTCTCATTAAAAATTTAAAAAATGTATTCGAACTTGAGAGGAAAACTTCATATTTATACTAAGTGACCAAGGTTAAATAACATTCATGTGCATTAATAACACGTAGAAGTCAAAGCGAACATGTCAATGATTGATGGGTTATCGAACGTGGTCGTGGTCAAATACGCTTCAGAATCAGTGACAATCGAAGGTGTTTCTCAGGCACACAAAGGTGTCCAAAGGTTGAAGATTACAAATGTAAATAATGGACTGTGTCACACACACACACACACACACACACACACACAGATAATCGGGTTGTGTTCATCTTTTGTAAAATGACAGTTTGAGGAAAAGTGTATTTCTTCTTAACCAGAGTTTATCATAGCCTAGAAAAACCAACAGGAAATATAAATAAATAAAAAAATAAACCTGACACGACTTAATCACTAGGAGTTCTCGGCTATTTTGGCTTTTTTTTGAATGAATTGTATTTTTACTTTATTTATAACATAAACAAACATTACTCTCCTCAGTTTATCGTATTTTTTTTTTGGCACAACATTGCTCACATGTCCAGACGAATCATTTGTCACTTTAAAGTTGTACATCATAAAAATCACCCCAGACTCCAGAGGATTAACATCCCGTCTGTCCTGTCGGAAGGAGACGTCCTCCCGTCCACAGATCAGATCTTTGGGTGACTTTCCTTTTTGTTCACCGTGTCCATTTTCATCCTGTTTTTTCTTCAGACCCTGAGAGAGAGGAGGAATGCCACCGAGCAGACAGAAGGAAAGATGGAGGAAAAGATGACGGACAAAAAAGAAGAAGAAGAGGAGGATGAGAGCGGCCCATACAGCCGCTGCAGCTCTGTAGACCTGGATAAGGTGCGTTTGTCTGTGTGTTTGACTTTAACTGGAATGTGATGAATAGGATAGTGTGTATTTCTACTTGCAGTATCTCTTTGTCTCTCTGAATGATGCAAAGCATTATTCCTGAGGTCCTGCTTCTGTTAGAAATGTGATATAATTTAGTTTACAGCTGAAAAAAACCACACTGCTCAATATAGTGACGACATCTTTGGACTGTGTTTATATCAATGGGCTCGCTGACAAACACAGAAAGACAGGAGTGTGTGTTTGTGGGTAATGTGGGTGAGCGGTCGTCAGGTCATTCGCCTCCTGAAATGTCCTTGTTGTTCGTAGTTCACTCTGAAGTTCTCACACTGCTGCACAAAGAAACCTGCACACAGACATGAAACAATAATGTCATCACACGCAACCTTCACCTACATGTGCATATCTGATCCTCTCACAAAGACTTTGAGTTTCCTGTCTGAAAAAATCCCCCAAGATTCACAAACAAACCATGACTCACTTCTGTTCACTTAAATCAGACTCATGTGATTGGTCAAATCTGGGCAGTTGAATCTTCATACCAGGCCTCAGCACAGCGTGATGACAGAACCAGCCCGTCCGTCTTGTTTGCTCTGCATCCCGAGTATCAGTGCATTGATCCAAACACAACGTTCTGACCAAACCCATGTGCAAAGTACACAGGAAATACTTTAAAAACTTCAGTGCACATTGTGAAATTATTATGGTTATTTTTATTAAACTGGAATCATTTAATTCATGTTTCTCAAACCTTTTTTTTCCTTCTTCCTGGTTTGAAACAATTCAAATAAAGTTGCGTCTCTCGCAGTGAGAAGTCATCTGCTTCGGTCCAGCGGATGGTGGAGAATGTGTGTGTCCATCCACTGGTTTGTGAGCTGCCATTTTGAAGCCTCAGACTTGGTGTCATGTTTGGCGGCGTCTTGGTTTTTGAAACCAGAAGTTTCACGTTGCTTTATCGTCTAAATGGGACATAATGTACAAAATGAACATCATCAGCTGTATTGAAGGAGACTTGAAACTAGAGATTGAGAAATAATAAATCAAGTGAGAAGAGTGTGTGTGTGTGTGTGTGTGTGTGTGTGTGTGTGTGTGTGTGTTGTAACGTGTTGCTTCATGTGACGAAACCTCATTGGTTTATTAAACCTTTATTTTATAAATGTTTAATGTTTTGCTATCATGGTCCATTTAGTGTGGACACATTGTGCTGAGCTGTTTTTAGATACTCACCTGTGTGTGTGTGTGTGTGTGTGTGTGTGTGTGTGTGTGTGTGTGTGTGTGTGTGTGTGTGTGTGTGTGTGTGATCGCAGGAATGTGAACCACGACTCCTCTCATGCTTGTAGCCCAGTTTCTTTTGTCTTTTGTCACCTGGTAATTTCCGACGCAGACTCATGTCTTTGTTGTTATGATCGGATTTTGGGAAAAAACATCGGATTCGCTGACTCTAACCGGATCGGCTGACGTCAGTCTGATAACGATTCATCGAACAGAAGCTTCCATGTTTTTATTTCTCTTCTTCTGTGTTTTCTTCACTTTATTTTCCTCTCTTGATGCTCTGATCTTTAGTTCCACGTACTGGAGGATAAAGCCCTGCTCTCGTATCGGCCATTTGAGGTGACGGTAACGCTTACGCCTTCAAACTTGAATAACTTGAATGAAGTTGAATAAGTCAAGCGGCTCTTTGCAACTTGTATCAGTGCGTCGTTTCGCTCAGTGAGAGAGAAGTTCAGTGCAGATTAACAAACCATGTGAGAGGAAGTTTCACTTCTTTGTTTTGACGCTGCAGGTGGAGATTTGACTTGTGCTTTTAGTTGTTGTTGCCTCAGTGTTTTATCCTCATGACTGTGATCGCACCAACGTAAAACTTTATGTACACTTGTCAGCGACTGTGTGTTTTTAATTCTCCGCTATCATACGACCCCTGGGGTGTACGTCTTCCAATAGACATGAAGGTGTACGTTGTTAACAATACATACAAAACAGATCGGACAGACACAAGCTGTCTGCTGCATTTGAGAAAAAGAATTCTTCAGGAAATAGGTGGTTTGAGTTTGTTTGGTGCCGAACTCCACAGACTGAACGTAGGGAGGGGGCCTGGGAAGGACTGAGGATAATGTTGGTGTGGATGCAGATGGAGGAGAGGTTCCACTTTCTTTAAACAATGTTTTATGACAAATTAGTCGTTTAGGTTATCAGACCGCTTCACTTTTTCCTTTTGTAAGAGTCATGTGAATGGTTTCTCGGCCTCGGTGGAGTTGTGTTGTTTTTCTTGTCGCTGTCAGCACAAAAGCAGACTGAAGACTTTTAATCACTTTGCACTGAGTGAACAGAGCTAATTATAAAGACGGAAATCAGTGTCATGACTCGCGAGGCGGCGTGCTCTTTGGTTAATAACTTGTAAACCCTGAGGTGATATGACCAGTCAGTGCCACTAAACTCTCAGTGTGAGTGAATTCACTTTTAAAACATAAAATCTACTCATTGTGCTGCAGGATTCAGACAAACCAGCGTCTCCTCTGGTCTTTGCGACTAAATCAGTGTGTGTGAGATAAACACTTTATCACCTGGGCGGCAACCTGTTCTCACACGTAATGAGCCTGAGACTCTGTAATCAACCTCAGGTGACTGTGTCAGTCCGTGCCTGATACCAGTATCCTCAGCGGGGCATCATAAGCGAGACGCCATCACCTGGGCAACAATCATCGCTTCCTAAAGTAGGACGTCACTCAGTCGAGCTCAGTTCTGCCAAGACACCAAACCCTCACAGATAATATGACTGTGATTTCCTGCATCGAGCTCCGTCCTGTCATGTTAAAGAAACGTTGTCTGGATCCACGTCACACGTTCCTGCTCTGGTTCTTGGCCTCATGTTCCATCCTTCCAGGTTTGATGGAAATCTGAGGTAATAATCAGCATCACTGAGTGAGAGTGTTGGTGCTGAGTGTCATCTTTAACCGGGCATGTTTAATTTGTACTTTTTTCAGATCAGCTGCATGTTCATAGTTTCCTCACACGCCAAAGCTTCTGGTCTCACGTGCAGCATCGAGTATGAGGAGCCTGTAAAAAGCTCGTAAAAGTTTCTGGTCTTTGGACTCGGAACAACGTATTCATTGCGGTCGGCTCCTCGGTTGCAGAGAAGCAAACCTGCAGAATAACACGTAGAAACACACACAGCATGCAGTCACTTCCTGGATTGACCGGTACCTGCAGGTCAACCGTTTTTTAACTCTCTGCTGCCTCCTCCTGGAGAGCCCTGTTCTCTTCGTCTCCATCAGATACATCACCTGTGTGTAAATACTCTTTACAGATCTCTCCTGGTGTATTTCTCCACAGGACTTGGTGGACTGGAGGAAGCCCCTGGCGTGGCAGGTGGGCCACCTCGGAGAGAAATATGACGCGTGGGTTCACCAGCCAGTCGACCGACCAATCAGACTGTTTGGAAACCCTTTACTGGAGGCCGGCACCAAGACGTCCTGGTAATTGTAACAAGACAAGATAGAATAACAATATAATGTCACCAGGGATCCACTTCAGGATCTGTTAATGCATTTTAAAGGTAATAAGTCGTCCGTGTTTTTCCACCTGTTCATCACATCTGAGGCGTCTGCTCCTCTTATATCTCAGATTCCTTCTATAAAAGTGCAAAGATCTTTGTTGTGTTGTGTAAAGAGCCGCTCTGTTGTCTGTCTACAGGTATTGGGTACCAGTGGTGTGGCTTCCTATTGTGTTTTATCTCAGTTGGTACTGCTACACAACCCTGGCACAGGGCACCACACGGATAGTCCTCACCTCAGGTAACACACTCACTGATTACCTGCATGCTTCTTTAACAATATACAATATACAAGCCCCTGAGACATTTACTCATTCACATACACTCACCGACGTGCAGTATAATGTACTTGTATTTGTTTTCATCATGTTCACCTCCAGTTATTGTGTATTTGTGTGTGTGTGTGTGTAGACGTCTCTCTCCCAATCCATAAGTCCATTTTCCCGCTGCTCTTTTTGATGGGCTGGTTCTTGTGGTCATTCATCGAGTACTGCATCCATCGCTTTGTCTTTCACATGAAACCGCCGGCCCATAACTACTACCTCATCACATTACACTTCCTCCTGCACGGACAGCACCACAAGGTACAAACACACGCTGCTGCCCGGGCCTGTGCACGTCTGCTGATCATAAAACACATGTATGGTTTATTATGTTCTTCCACACGGCACAACAGGAGTTATCGTTTACAATTAATCTCAGATTGGAGGTAAAAAAACATCTTATTCCCTTTTTTCACACACACATTTTCTGCATAGAATTTAAACATCCTGTAAAATCAAAGTTTTTAAAATGTTAAATAGAAATGCAGATACTGATGTCATGTCTGTGAAAGTCATGTTTATATTTCTTATTTCCAGTTTTATTGATCTGTGTGAATTCACCCTCAGGACAGCTTCTTAGTTTCTTTCTTTTCTCCACAGTCTCCGTTTGACGGCTCTCGGCTGGTCTTCCCCCCCGGCCTGGCCTCCTTGATGGTGGGAAGTTTCTATGTCATCCTGCAGAACACGCTCCCGGAGATCCTCGGGACGTCCGTGTTTGTCGGAGGACTCTGCGGCTACGTTGTGTACGACATGATCCACTACTACCTTCACTACGGCTCGCCAAAGAGAGGCTCGTACATGTACAGCCTGAAGGCCTACCACGTCAAACACCACTTCGAACACCAGAGGGCAGGTGAGCGCTGGAAATCAAACACGGACACACAGATTTCTGGAATTAGCAGATAGAAGATAGAAAATATGGGATGAACCTTTATTTATTCTCCAGGTTTTGGAATCACTTCCACGTTCTGGGACCACCCCTTCAACACAGTCATCCCCGATGAGAAATTCTAACGCAGACCCGGCACTTGTGAAGGGCCACAGGACTTATCAACCACCTTCTTTAGTAACCAGCTCACATGCTATAAACCACCCTGGCGTTAGTTCAGTCACCGCAGCCACAGCTTCCACAACGGAGGAGGAAGATCCACGTCTGAAGACTCTCACAACTAAAACATCCCTGCTCACTGTAACACACGTCAGCCGGCTTTTTAAATTTCAACACACGATTTACTTCTGCTTCTCGTCTAGTCCGCGCTACGGATGTGAGGCCTTTCTGTGCCATTTTTAACAAATAATTAAATCAACACCTGTCAGTGCTGCGATCTCACAACTTCATAATATTCAGCCAGGAGCTGGGCCACGGACAGAAAGTGAGGGACACACACACACACACACAATACACACATAAACAGACACACAAAGCAGCCGCGCACATCTATGTCTTTTTTTAATTGTTTCAGGTTTCGTTTTCAAGGGTTATCTGGAAACACACACACACACACACACTCCTGCACTGTCCTGGCTTCCCTCAGAGACGGAGAGAGAGAGAGAGAGGGGAAAGGACGTGATAGATTGAGGGTGAATGTGGAGGAAGTAGAGAACAGAGGGGATGAAGAAGTGACAAAGTGTATGTGAAGACTGTGAGTGAGAGAGAGAGAGAGAAGCCCCAAACTTTATCAACTAACTCAGGAAACAAATGACATTTCTTTATCTTTCTTCCGCTTTAACTGCAGCTTGAATATTCCTCGTCTCGTCCTCGGTGTCTGTGAGTGTGAGCGGGCCGCTGCGCTCCTCCGCTTCGCTGCTACACGTTCGTAACAGTCGACAGAACCTCTCCGCTCTACCTTTGCTCTCACAGGTTTTTTTTTGTTTTGTTTGCTCGCAGAAAACATTTGGTTTCAGATATCTGGACATGCCGAAAGTAAAGATTTAACTTATTAACTATCAGCCGAGCTGCAGAATGGAGGCGATACCGAGGTGCATTCATGTGTCACTGTTAATGTCGCGTAAAAGCAGAGTTCTACATGTTTGAAGCCACTGTGGAGATATATTTTTGCAAGTCCGATGTAATATTTCCTCTGTGTTCTTTTCTTTTTTTGTCGTTAACGATACAACAAAGATGTAAAACAAGATATTTTATAAGAAGCTTTGTACAGAAGAGGAGATTCTTTAATCGCACCAGCTTTATGTTTTTTAGAGAGGACGGTGAATGCATGCCTGCGTGGATACCGTATGTGTGTGGATTTAGTGTTGTCATGGTGACAGAGGGACGGAGCTGAAGGCATGAGGCCAGCCTGTCAGACTTCTTGCTTTGGGGATCTCGGGGTCAAAGGTCACAGGGACAGCGGGGTGACAAAAGTTAAATTGCTATTTTTCAAATGGTGTCATGGTGGTTGGACGGGTGACGTTAAAGCTCTTTAAACCTTTGGGTCTCGCTCCTTCCATCTGACGCCCCTGGTGTGTTTGACCCTGCGGATCTCAGGAGGTTCCGACAGTCGCTGGCGGATCCTCACGCACGTCTCCTCTCAACACTGATAACTGAAGCAGAACAAAGTTATATCAAACTGTTCCCACAGAATAACAGAGGGCAGTGACAATATTCTACTAGTGCAGAAAATAATTTATCAACATTTCTAGTTTGAGAGAAATATTTAATTTGAATATTAAGTATGCACATATGTTCTTACACATGTAAAATAACATGCGATAACATCTGTGTCAAAAAACTGTTTATGACAGAAGATGAAAATTCAATATTACAGTTGAGTGATTTCCATTTTCTTAAATTCAGTGCGGCAGTGATGAAGTCTTCAGGGAACTCGTGTCATCACTTTTGTCTTTGGCTTGCAATGTTGAGCTACAACTGATTTTTATCAACAAAGTGTGTCATGTTTTCTACAACTACACACACACACACACACGTCCGATAATGAAAAACTTTTAATGAAATGTTCATGACACCACGAAGAAAGGATTTAATTAACTTTCTACCACAAGGAGGAACCAAACCTCTGCATGTCTCTAATGATGGTGATATCGATGATGATGATGATGATGATGATGATGAGTTTAATAATACATATTGATCATGATGGCTGCTTGGCAGTGAAAGGATTCCACCTGTTGCAGTAACACAGATCTTTATTCTTATTTATGTATATTTATATGAAAAAGATTAAAACAACAACTTTGATTCTAACAAGTTTTTCCTTGTGCTAAATTATGCTGCGCAAAATAATGTTTCCTAAATCTGTTTACTATAATATCTTAAAAACCTTTTGGAATTTTAAACCTCTATGCAAATGCAAACGTATTTGTAAATAAATGTCTGTATATTTCTGTTGCTCTGGTCTGTACTGTGTGTTGTTCTTCCTCATCTCTTTCTCAAAATACTTTGGAACATCTGCTCTACAAACTCAAGTTTCATTGTGGGAAATGTAGGACCATATATATATATATATATATATGTATATATATATGTATATATATCAAGCCATAAAAAAACACAGCAAACAAGTTCTAAAACAAATATTGACAAGAATACATATAGATACACTATTTTATAAGAAAAGAACAAATATTAGAAAATGTTAAATATGTAAATAAACATACGGAGCCAGTCTACTTCATATTAATGGTTTAATTATTTAAAGGTTGTCCTCAATAAATAAATATATACCTGCTTCAAAACAAACAGACTACATTTTTTTTAATTTTGGAAAAATATATTTTAAATAAATATATATATATATATCACATATATATATATATGTGTGATATATATATAGTGGACATCACAAATATTAACAGAGAGGTGTTTCACTGTAATTGTAAAAGTGCAATTTACTTTAATGGAACTATTTATATTGTTTCTACCCCTAATACCAAAAACAAATTATATATATATATATATATATATATATATATATATATATTTATTTCCGATCCCATGTCGGGTTCCTCATCCCCAAGTTAGGAACTGCTGTCTTTGAGTATCTAAGCACAGTCGACTCTGTAATACACAGAACATGTCTGTGATGAATCTGAATCTTTGACACTGTTAAAGCCCCAGTGTGTAGAATTTAGTGACATCTAGTGGTCAAGTGTCACGTTGCAGCTACCTCTCAGTAGCGAGGACCTGCTCCTGATGTCAGAAAGTATTTAAATATAAAGTATTTGCATATAAAGTTCTAATTCTAGGGTAAAGAAAACAACAATTAGATGAAACACACAAATAAAAATATATCTGGGATTATTTTATATATAATTTCTGCCAGTAGATCATTTCACCTAAATGTTCACACTTGACCTTTAAAGCACATTTTTGTTTTGCACAACTGTATCACTTTACATCTCTGACGCTGTTTAGAATAAACTTGAAACACAGCAAACACTTCAGAGCGTCAGTCCAGCTCTGAAGCCTCGGAGCTTCTCTTCGTGTACATTAAAGGTCACCGGTGCTGAAATCTGATTCACCGGACAAGTTGTGGAAGCTGCACATGTTCTGGGGCCTGGAGCCGCCCTGGTGACCTCTCATCGTATTCCCCTCTCATTCATTCAGATCGGTGAGTTTCTGAGTCCGAGTCACAGGGGCAGCTCAGCCGGGTGGTGCAGTAGGACCCTGAGGTGGAACGGCAGCAGTAAAGCAGCGAGCAGGCATGAGGGGAGGAGTCTGAATGGAAACCAAACAACGCTCCACACCCTGCAGTGACTGGGAAGTTCCTCCGCATTCCTGCCATACACACACACACACACTCACACACACACACTCACACACACACACACAGGCACAGATCTGGGAGGAACCACACACTGAGGCTGGGTAAGTGTGTGCAGAGACTCACTATGTCTTGTTCCTTCCTGGTTTTCTCTTCAGTGAGACCGAATAGATGTTGTGCTGTGTGTGTGTTCACACAGGAGTCTGGAGGGGGTGTTGGCCGCAGTAGGAACCTCATCATCAACGTGCTGCCAGGTACTGAATCTGCATTCTCATCCCCTCTTTAACCTCATTCGTCCAACCGCAGGTTTTAAACAGCCTCCTAATCACGACAGGAAGAACTTTCTGTCTCATCCTGTCCTCCATGTCTGTAGCTCAGTGTGTCTCAAGCCCTGTTGACATGCAGCCAAAACAGAAGGAGTTGTTTCATTCTGTCTCGTCTGTGGTCAGAGTGGAAACATCGGCTGTTTCCTCCCTGACAAACGTTTAGAGTCGGTTCATATCTTCAGGGTTCAGCGAGAAACTGCCCGACGAGCTACAGGATGCAGATCACTGCAAAATGATGCCAGATATTATTGAAGGTTCAGTCTCACATGCAAATGCAAAAAATAAAAGTAGCAGCCGCACTCAAATATGAAAATATGACCAGTCCACTGGAGCGCCACCGAGAGAAGATGATAATGTGGTGGTTGGTGGCACATTAACCTTAAACTGTCCTGACTTCTTCCTTTCAAATCTGCTTTTCCAGAACTTCATTCCTTCGATCTACTTGTTGAATGATCGTAGACGAGTCAGGACACTGATCCAGTGTTTCAGGTTCCTAATATTCTCATGTACATTCTTATGTTTCATTTCTAAGATGTAGAAAAAGTGTGAGGACGACACCTCGGCCTCACAGCCGAGCCAGCTGCTCAGTGAGTCGCTGCAGTGCCTCGGGGTAAATGTCAGGACGCTAACATGCTCATGTTTAGCAAGTGGTTGGTGTTAAACCATAGTTTAGGTTTGCATGCTAGCATTCGCTAAATAAGGGGGGGCCGCTGAAGTTATCCTCCGGGAACCATGAATTTCTCTTGAGTTGGAGCAATCGCTTCATTTTTTTTAAGACATCTCACCAAGTATCACAACATCAGTGTCAGTCATCCTGAATCCACCGGGAATAATAATGTCTGTACGTTTCCATCACTAGAGCCTTGACAGCAGTGACGGTAACAAGGGGAAAACAGTACGAAAGAAGAACCGAACTTCTCTTACGCTCCTGTTGATGTCCACTTTGACACGAGCCACAGACTACAGCTGTTTTTGTGAACATGTCTTCCCAGTGTCACCATGAGCAAGGCAGGAGGTGATGACGGTGGAGGAGCTGGTGGCAGCAGCAGTGAAAAAGCCCGGCAGCCGGAGGATGAGACTCCCGAGGGGAAGGTCCCGGGCAAACTGAACGCTAGCACCAGTGGACCGGGGTGGACCAAGGTCAGCTGCCCCTGCTGCATGTTGGAGCGGGTCGAGCCGCTGGTTCTGGTGAAGCTGGGAGAAAAGGTTCGGCCGGAGACGAAGAGGTGGCTCATCAGACTGATTGGATCTTCTCAGAAAGATGGCGGTGAGGGCTTGAATGTGCCGAGCTGCTGCCTTGATGCAGAGATCAGTTTACTCTCTCTCCATCTATTTCAACCCTGCAGAGAAATTCATGCAGCTCAAACACTTCTGAGCTCTCGTATTGGAAATCTATTGACAGTCATTGCCCAGAAGGTCTCCAGCATTTGATTGCATTTGCATTTACATGCCCGTTGGCAATGCAGATAGTTTTAGTGCAACAATTCATGTAAATATAAAACGGAGACAATTTCTGCATAGAGCTCAGACATGATGCTCTCTGACGCTGTGTCCTGCAAACTCATGATATCTTAAATTAGCCCCCACTAAAAACTTAATTTAGCTAAAGTGCTAATCTGCTCACTTAATTCCCAGGTGCTGCGTTACTGGCCCACCCAGGTGAGGACGCCGGTGGTGACATCATCATAGTGTCCGCCCCTCGCTGCACGTTGCTACGAGCCACTGAGGAGCTGGGTCTGTGTAAATGTTACTGCAGCGGGGACATGGAGGCCTTCTCCTACAACGACAGAAGCAACTTTAAAGATTCAGGTACAGCAGAGGAGTGGATGCACAAATACACTTAAAGGTCCAGTGTGTAAATTTAGGATCTATTGGCAGAAATCAAATACAAAATAATCCAAGTGATGTTTTCACTCGTTTGTTTCATTTAATTTGTACAAATTGTTGTTTTCTTTACCCGAGAATGAGCCTTATATATTTAAATACTCTATATTTATACATAGAGGGGGTCCTCTCTACGGAGGCCGCCATGTTTTGTACAGTGGCTCAGACTGGACAAACTAAAAAACCTTGAGTTTCTATGACAACTGAAGTTACCACAGGTTCTCTGTCATGTTTGGAAGGAGAGGGTGAGGTGAGGGGTCTTCAGCTGCAACATGCAACTTCCCCACTAGATGTCACTAAATCCCACACACTGAACCTTTAACATGAAACTATACTATATGTGTTAGTATGTAGGTGCTTTAATACAGCGGCTGCTCATATATCTGGCTTTTAAATGTGCCAGATGTTAGGTCGGCTGACAGTTACCATGTGTGAGGAGGGGGAGGGGACTGCTCTTCAGATATTTCTTTTGTATTTTGTATTTGTCTGTTTTTTTTTTTTTCACTATCTACACTAATATCCGAATGGGTTCATGTGTGTGACAGACAACATGGAAGTGTTCCTGACGCTGGCGGAGCGGCAATACATCGTGAAGTATGAGCTGGACGGGCTGCGAGCGCAGAGAGACCTGAGAGTACCGGGTCTGTCGGACTCCTGCACGCTGCAGAACAGAGACAACATCTGTGAGTGCTCACTCTGTTTTCAGATCTCAGATCAGTGCAAAGAAATCAGATGTGCACACTGGAAAAAAAGAAACAATTGAATCACTCATCACTGGAATAATGTGAAGCTGAAGATCACCACTTTAAAAAAGACAGAGCTGGTTTTATTCTCTCTCCCATTAAAATACCAAAAGCAGCAACGTTTTTATTCTGTCTCTTTCCAATTTTCTAATATATATAACGTCCATGTTCTCAAGTCAAGTGTTGTGTTGCGGTTGTGTTTGTGAAACTGTTGCAGGGCAGAAGCTCGGGTCAGCCGGTGTGATCATAGACACGTTTCCCCTTCACGACCCGGAGCAGCTGAAAGATCTCAGCAAAGCCTGGTACTCTGGTAATCAGCTGGTTCAGCCTTTGGGTAGGTTTAAACACACACACACACACACACACACCCACACACACACACACACACACACACACACACACACACACACACACACACATAATGGATGACTTGTTGTGTGATAGCTGCTCTTTTGATTTATCCAGATTCGGTGAATGGGTATTTTGGAAGCTCTGTGGCGTTCTACTTCAGCTTCCTGGATTTCTACACCTGGTCTCTGCTCCCACCAGCGATACTGGGCCTGTCCATCACGTACTTCTCAGGTAGGTGTGTGGATTCATCGTTTCTGTTCATGTCACGGTTCCAGACGATGGTTCTGCTCAGCTGTGCTCGAGAATCCAGGCGGAATGATGACGCAAACCTGAAGAACAAACTAACTGGTCTTAAAGTTCCTCTTGCCCATCACAGGTGAGGTTCAGAAGGAGGTGGTGGAGTCGGTCTCGGGGTCACGGGTCACGGGTGAAGGTGATGACTCTGGACCCACGGTCAGCGGTCACATGATCCAGGCGGTGTTCAGCATGCTCTGGTCCACGGTTTTCATGGAGATGTGGAAACGCAGGAGCTGCTCGCTCTCCTACCGCTGGGGGACGCTGCACCTCGCCGAGCGCTTCGCGGAGCCCCGGCCTGGTTTCCACGGTGACCTTGGGGTCAACCCTGTGACAGGGCGTGTGGAGCCCCTCTTTCCTGAATGGCAGAGAGACCTGCGCATTGCACTGGTGTCACTGCCGGTGGTTGGGATGTTTCTGGGTAAGAATTTAATTGTGAATCCAGTTAATTGATTGATGCTGAGCTGATACTGATCAGCCTCAAGTAAAATAAGTTTTCTGATCCGCTAAGCAGTAAAAAAAGCCTGAAGGTGAAGGATGTGAAATATGTAAAAGCACTTTGGTGCAGAAAAGTGTATAAAAACCTCTGCTGCTCTGTCCCGTCTCCTCCTGCAGGGCTGGTGGTTCTGGGTATGCTTTGTTTCTACTGGGCAGAAGCTCAGGTGCAGCAGCTAAACAAAGACTGGGAGTCCATGCTGTCTCAAACTTTGCTCTACGTGCCGTCGGTGCTTCACATCGTCTACACAAACATGCTGGCGACTGTTTACAAGACGGTGGCTCAGAGACTGACTGAATATGGTGAGTGAGAAGGCGGGGGGGTGGTCAGAGGGTGAGTTTGGATATCATGTATTTTAAAATGATGATTAGCACTTCGGTAAATGTCGTACGGATCATAAAATGTGTGGCATCAGACTCCCACCTTTTAGTTTGGTACATGTTCCATCTGCTAACATGGAGGAGGTGATTTGGCTTCACTCCGGGAAACCTGTCATGTCGTCCATCTTTACATTCATTCAACGGCACAGATGCAGACAGGAGGACGACACGAGAGACCACGAGAAACATAGAGAAGAAAAAACAGTTATGAGAGAGTAGAGAGTTATTATTATTATAATTATTATAATTATACAATCCATTAAAAACAAAAGCCTGATGTGAAGTCGGTGGCGTGTTCTCGTGTCCTGTTAGAGAACCACAGAGAGGAGTCGGCCTTCGAGAAGCATCTGACGGCCAAAGTCTTGGTGGTGAGTTCCAGTTCTAATCTCCCAATCAACAGTTATCTCATGAGCACGAACCCAAACAGACTCAGTCACTTCACGCTTCTCTTCTTCCCTTAGTTCACCTTCTTCAACTACTTTGCTGTGCTCTTCCACATCGCCTTCTTCAAGCAGGATGTGCCTTTGCTCCGTAAGGTAAAGGTGGTACTCCAACAATTCAATACTGCACTTTATTCAACTTTACATAACGCAGCACACGTACAAGGAAATAAATAAACAAATAAATGAATCAAAGGCTGAAATATTCCCACTTGTAGTTTTTAACGTGTAGTAAAAACACTGAATCACACAACTCCTGTAAAGTTTCTCGAAAAAAAAAATGTTCTGAGCTGAAATTCAAACATTTTGTTTATACAGACTAAATCAGCATTTTGTTCCACCTCATTCATTAAACCTCATTGTGTTCAATGTTGCTAGAAGCATAGCGGTATATGCTATATTATGCTAGAAGCAGTAAAATATTTGTTGCATTGATCAAAACGTAATTTTGATCTTAATTAAGCGTATTTTGTTTCTGTAAATCGTTTGGGACGTAGCTAATTACGTAGCAGAGGTCTGACATCGAGCTAAAGCGACGCTCTTTATGAACAAGCTATAACCTTCAGGTGTAAAAACAAAATGATTTAAAAATGTGATTTAAAGAAAATTTGAATTTAATGTTATAGAAACGCTTCAAATATTATTCCTCTGCTTGTCGTCAGCGTCTGGCGTCTTTGCTGATCGTGACCCAGCTGATTAACCAGGCGACCGAGGTGGCCATACCCTTCCTGGTGGACCGGTTCATCAGCGCCCCCCACAGGGCAGAAAATGAAGATGACCCACAGGAGGACAAATTTAGGAAACAAAGCACCCTTCCAGTTTTCCCTGTGTGTATTCAGCATTAAGAATTCCTTAACTCTGCCGCTCGGCACAAAGATCACCATGACATTCAGCTTGTTGTTTCGCCGCAGGGCCTGTTCGCAGAGTACATCGAGCTCCTGGTGCAGTTTGGGTATCTGAGCCTCTTCTCCTGTGTGTACCCTCTGACCGCGGTGCTGCTGCTCATCAACAACCTGACAGAGATCCGCTCGGACGCCTATAAGATCTGCAAGCTCTTCCGCAAACCCTTCTCCCCGCCTGTGGCGAGCATGGGCGTGTGGCAGGTCAGCAGAAGCACACTCCCACCCCCCCACCCCCCCCCATGTCATTCAGTCAAAGAGCGAACAGCTCACGCCTTTGTCCGCTGTTGCAGATCGCTTTCGAGGTCCTGAGCTTTGTCTCCGTCGTGTCCAACTGCTGGCTGCTGCTGCTGTCGCCACGGTTACAGCAGCTGTGCCAGGAGGGAGGGCTGAGCAGCACAAACATTCTGCTGTTGGCTGTTTTGGTCGAGGTGAGAAGGACGACGGAGAAAAATCAAACAATGACCCCTGAGTTCTCTTAACATCTTCAATTCTTTGCGTCTCTGCAGCATTTGCTCATCTTGGTCAAGCTCATCTTGGCGGTTCTGATCCCAGATGAACCGGACTGGATCCGAAAGAAGAGAGAGCACATCGACTTCACGTCCATGGAGGCTCTGAAACAGCAGGTCAGCCCGGTTCTCCCCTGAGTTTCATTCCCACCCTGCTCACCGGGAGGAAGCTTCTGTATAAACGTGTTTCTAAGTGCACACGGGTCCACCGCATGTTTTACTGATCACATGAATAAACTTCATACTTGGAACAAAATCAAAAAAGAAGTCAGACGATTACATCATCGGGTATCTCTGCTTCCTTGAGAAGTATCGACGTGACCCAATATATTATCAGAATGATGCAATCATGACATCACCAATAAGATCAGAGACATTATACTAAACAATCTTAGTCATCATAGGGTTTGAATGACGTAATGAATATCATTGCAGGTTATGTGTCACCCTCCGTTGTTTCCTTCTCCTTCATCTGATAACTTTTTCTGTCTTCTCTTCCAGAAGCTGCAGGGTGAAGAGTGATGATTGTGTTTCAGTGTCGGTCCTCCCCTGCAGGGACTACACCACATGCAGCTGTCCCCTGTTACTCCCTGTGCACACTTTAAACTCCCTGCTGCCGTGCGTTCTAACGAGCGCAGTGCTTCTGCAACGTGCACACTTTGAAATGCACCGTTATTTACTCTACACGCAGACTGCAGGTGCAATCACAACAGCTGTTAAAAGTAGTTTTCCCGATTCTAAGCAGCAAATGGAATGTAGTGGTGGTTTGCGCCCTCTGCAAAGATGGTGTTAGGGTAAAGGAGGGTTTGTTCAGATTGAATGAGAGAGAGATCTGATCGGCTCTTGTAAAATCACTATGTCAATATTTAGGGCCTGACAGGAAATAGTATTTAATGTTACTGTCGGAGTACTCGACAAAATGTTCCTTTGTTTTCTGTTTCAGGAACGTGTTTGCTCAGTACCTGGTGATAAAACACTAGTGCTCAGGATTTAGAATCAGAGGACAGTATCATCACTGGACGGATAATCACAACAAACCTTCTACTTATGTAAAGTCTGTATTAATATGAGTCTTATAAATTTAATTTCACACGAATAGTGTTTCTGTTTGGAAAGATATTTGGCACTGTTGCTGTGGAAACATAAAAAAATGCCTTTAAAAACAGCAGTTTATAATGTAATCTTTAAAGTTGTAGACTTTATTTTACATTACAAACAATGTCAATGTTGGAATATTCAAATAATGAATAATAAAAAGTGGAATATTTTTGACATTCAGTCATATATATTATCTATAATTACGGGTATTGTGCAATTTAATGTGGATCAATAAAAAATTTAATTTAATAATAAGTATTTTATCTCTGACTGAAGAAAAAACATTTTATCATTAATTCTTCTCACACTGATGATACTGTCCTTCTCTTATTTTTCCTGAACTAATCAAACCATCTATGACAATAGGAACACGCTTAACGTCAAATATAATCTGTAAATTAAAGTTAACACAGTCGATTATGTGCCAAGTTTTAACATTTGCATTGAACTCGATGGAGGAGCCACCAAAGAACCGTTACCTGCTTTTTTTATTAGAAATATATTATTTTTTATATGTGCGGATTTTAGTTTTCACTCACTGCTGTGTGCCTCTGACGATGACTGTGCTGCACTAACTAATCACATCCTGCAGCTGAACACTCGAGTGTCGTTTATTTCTTCACATTTGAATTATTATTATTACGAGTGAGCAAATGAAGCCACTGGGGGACACGCCACCGTTTCTTTCATACTTGCTGAACAGTGGTGTGTTGTTCATTGTATTGTCTAAGTTATTGTTGTGAGGCGTTAGTATTTCCTTCCAGCCACCAGGTGACGCTGTTCACCTTTAATTTTATTTAACATGCAACTTCCCACCAGCCCCGGTGGCTGCAGAGACACTGATTCAGCAAAGATGCAGAGTGATGGTGAGATGCACTTAGCCAGCTACAGTCGTATATTTCCACTAGTGGTACTAATCGTAAACCTGTGTGTGAGTGTGTGTGAGTGTGTGTGTGTGTGTGTGTGTGTGTGTGTGTGTGTGTGTGTGTGAATATAAAGCTATAGAATCAGGATTCCAGGTCAGTGTTTGCTGGTTGTCCTAAAATAAATACACAGAAGGTAAATGTTTGGTTGACGTGTCTGTTTCTTCAAAAGAAAAAAGCAGGATGAGAATTTCACACCAACACAGAGACTTTAATAGATAATGAAAATAATTCAGTTTTTTATATGATAACCTTCTAAAATATGATTAAACCTTCCACAGTTTATAATATCGGTCCTAAAACATTAAAATACTCCTTTCATGTAGATGTATTAATAGTGATACAGCAATATAATGATATAATATAAATACTAATGACAGGAGCCATTCTACTGAATAATTGATACTGATAAAAATACGTTTAGCTGAGTACCTGACCTGCACGTTACCCTCGTGTCAAAGTAAGGAACTATCACACTCCTCTCTCCCACACGGCTGAATTTAGTGAATGCATGTTGTTATTAATCATCTCTGAACCTTAAAGTGTATTTAAATGAAAACATAAAATGTTGGTGCGTTGTAGCTCCAAACAAGTTAAACACAATCACGATCGTTTGGTTTTTATGAATTTATCAAATGTTTACAGCTTTACTTGAGAAGAACTGCTAAATAGGGAGCGTAAGTATAAAGTAGTTTTAAAGCACCACTATGTAACTTTTACAGAGCAGCAGCGCCCCCTGCAGCCACATGAGATTAACTCTGGTGGGGCAATGACGGAGGAAACATTCACACTCACTCAAACGTCACACTTACTTCAGTGAAGCTGCTGGTTTGTTGTTGCTTTCATTTCTAGTTGTCTGTGAAATAAACACGCTTCACAAATGTTTTTTTTTTAAATTTATTCCGTTTTAATAAATAAATACAGAAAAATAAGTTCATGGCTCCATAAGAGACGTGGTCCTGGTTATAATTCAGGTCAGCAGACACACGGAGGAGAGACAAGCTGCAGTCACACAGGAGTAATAGGATTTCATCCCTCGCCTGCACAGATTTTATGCTTCCACGGATGAAATGCGAATAAATAATCAGATTTCACGTGACGTCCGCACCTTATATAGACAGTGACCGACCCATCGCGGGTCACAAGTTAAAAATCTAATTTGTTGAACCCACAAAGCTGGAGCAGTGACTGACGGGAATAATCTGTGTTTAAGTATAAGAGAAAATGCAGCTTCCTGTGCAGCTATGGCCGTCTGCGTCTCCACAAACTTCATGTCTGAGGTTGAAAAGACGGAAACACGCGGCGGTAAAATAATTCCACACGTGGGACTCCTCCGTTACTCAACACGCTAATTTGCGTCAGATATTTCCATCTCTGCTTCCAGCTGCGATAATCATCCTGTGCAACTCATCATTCAGTGGGTGACCTCAAGGTACAGTTACAAGAGAACAATGTCCCGTTAGATCCAAGACACACGGAGGTATTTTGTGATAAATAACAGTAATAACATGCACAAGGTCACATTATCTCTTCGGAATTAATATCTTTGTCACATTATAAAAAACAAATGGAGGAACTTCTTGTCAGCGATTCCAAAATAAAACTGTTATCATCTATGTTCAGTGTCATTAAAAACTACAGGTTGAAATATGCGTCCGTATCAATGGTCCTATGAACAGTATCATACATGTTAGGACGAGTCAATATATCAATAACAGAAAATTATATCATCTCAGGCTTCAGCATATATAACAACATCATATATCGTATTATAGGCGGTATCTAAAGATGGGCGACGTCTACACTTCCTCCCATTGTACAAAAATGAAGCCAAATTATCCGAATACCGACGTCGCACGAGGAAAAGAGCTGAGGCTGGAGCACAAGCAGAGAGAATGTAAGCACGGGTCGTGTATATTTGAGTGTTTCGAGTGAGAGAATTACAAAATCTGAACGTGAAATCAATAAATCCTGGTCTCCAACGGAAAAAACGCACTCTTGAATAAAGAGAGTGGGAAAAAAAAAAACCAACCCATCAAGTGTGGTAAGTCCCACCCCCACACTCGTCCAATCACGAGTCAGTCTCAGCTGTCAATCAAGTCATCAAATAAACTAAACTTATCTGAAACATCGGTGTGATGAGAACTACCTGCAATGACAGAATCAGTCTTTGAGAAAAATGTATTTCACGTTTAATTCAGTTTGAGCCATGTCCCATTTGGACCTATTTTGCAGCCAGCCACCAGGGGGCGAACAGGATGATTTGGCTTCACTTTTGGGAGCTGTCATGTCGTCCATCTTTATTTACAGTCTACGCATCATATCAGATATCTCATATATCATAACAGTCTCAGTCTGTATGGAGTTTATATTAAAAGCTTTTAAAGCAACACGAGACGCAGGTTGTGCAAAGGGAAGAGGAAACGTCTCTCAACGTTTATTCTAATACGTAATAAAATATGAAATCATGGTTCTACTAAGTGCACGTGCAAGAACATTTCAACCTTCCCACGGCTTCTTGCAGTCAGATCCAAAATTATCATTGTAGGGACCTTTAGAACAAACGAAACAGACGATAGCTTATTCAGTACAAACAGTTGCAGACGTCCGTCTCCCGTTGTCGTCTTTCTTCGGTGTCGTCACAGTCGACTCTGTGGCTGCTCCTGTGCACGGCAGCGAATGGATGAGGTTCTACTGAAGCTGATTTCAGACATGCACCGACATGGGAACAGTTTCCACAAATCATCCGGAAGCGGTTGTACGTGAGAACAACAAAAGTCAGAGTCAGTCGCTGTCGCGGACACTTTCTGGAACTTTTCCTGCACGCCCCCCTGATAAAACAACCGGAGCGAGCCAATGTGAGGAAACAGCAGGAACGACAAGCAGCAACATCTCTGGAAAAATTCTCAGCGAGTGACTTTTGATGACGTTTATAACACGCAATGGACGCCGAACTGGAAGAATACAAATATCTCAGGATGAAAAGAGCAGTGACTCAATCCAGATGTAGCTTCTGAGGAGCGACTGTGTCACAGCTTTCATCCGAGAGAGAAGAAGAAAGATCCGACGGACTCAAACTAACTGCCCCCCCCCCCCCCCAACAAGCGATGAGACGTCTGATGTTTGAGTATCAGGCCTCAAACTCAAACGAACGGCTAACGGTACGAACAGCTCAAACGCTTATTGCTGTTGCCTAGCGAGGGGCATTAAAACTCTCGTGTCCTGTCCCACCGATGTCAAAGACTTTCCTGAACGGTCGCTGTGGGACAGGTGGAGACGCAGACGAAGATGTCAACTTGAAAAGACAACGAGATTTTAGAGCTTTTGACGAGAAGGGCCGACGCAGAAATTCTCAATCACTGTGATTTCCTGCAGCGGAATTTAAACGCCCCCCCCCGCTGCCCTACACAGGCTCCACCCCTCTTCAATCTGATGCTGCTTCTTCACATGTGAAAGACAAACTCCGGAAAATGTCCAGACCTTTATCAGTCCATGTCTGAAACAATATAAGTCTGACTGTGCTGAACACATGAGCATGATCTATAGAGTGTTAGTATGTAGAAGCTGCACCCGGCCTCTGCTCCCATGCCTCAAGGTCTCTGCAGCAGGGGGAACAGCGGTTTGGCCACTTCACAGGGTTCGTGCTCAGCAGTCAACCACCTGCCGAATGCCAAACAGCCGGCGTGTCCCGAGTGGACGAGCGGCGCACCCCAGGTGGTTTACGCTCACAGCACATGGCAGCAGTTGTACTGAGCCAGCGGCAGGATCTTGGGCTTGTTGTGTGCCGGCATGTTGAGGGCCAGAGCTTTCTCACACAGAGGGAACTGAAAGAGTCTCTCACGCAGCTTCAAGCTGTGCCGTTTCCCCTGCTCCACCCTCGGAGCCGCCTCGTCCCGGGTCCCCAGTGCATTGTGGGGCTGCGCTCTGTCCGTCAACTGGTCGTCTCGTGCCCCGTCCTCTGTTTTTCCATCTCGCTCTCCCTCCCTTGCTGCCTTCGACGCCTCTTTACAGTCGAGGGTGGCGGAGGATGCAGGGATGGAGGGAGGCGGTTTGTTGTTGTTAGGTTCCGCCTCCTCCTCGTCGTTGCCATCCTCTGCAGTGGAGAAGTCTGGTTGCCCCTGACAACACGGGACCACCAACCCAGGCAGAGACCATGGTGGGACTTCAGGAGCTTCATTGACGGACTTGTCTCCACAACTGACGGGTTGGTCTGAAATAACACAACCACTGTCTTTTCTCTCTATTTCCATCTTCACGTCTGCTTTATCCTCCTCTTCCTCCTCCTCTTCCTCCTCTATTCTCTCCACTGAGCCTCCTAACGCTTCCTCTCCCATGACGTGATCTGCGTCATCAAGCATTTGCTCAGCTTCTGTCTCAGGTTCTGTCACTAACAGAGACACCAAACGTTCTCCCTCCGCCAGACCTCCCTCCTCTTCCTCCTCTTCCTCCTCTCCCTCCTCCTCCTCCTCCTCCTCCTCACAGATCTGCTGCAGTGCAGGCAGGTTCCTGGTAACCGGAGGCTCCTCGACAGGAGGTGGACGGAGGGTGAGGCTGAGGCTCGGCTGCCAGGGCCCGGGGAAAGCCTGCTGAGGTGGGGGCCTCGCGGCCAGCAGGTCCCCGCACTCGGGGACTCCTGAGCGGGGAGAGCTGAGAGACAGGGCGCCCGAGAGCCAGTGTGGGGGGGCCTCGGGGCTGAGCAGCACGTTATTCAAACCCTGCAGCCAATCGTGAGCCTCGATCTCCTCAAGCGAGGCTCGATGAGACGGATCCTTCTGGAGCATCCTGGAGATCAGACTGAGAGAAAGGACAGAAGGATTCATTGGTTTGTAAAGAGGACATAAGGTGAACATCAGACTCGACGGCCTGATTCAGAGCTTGTTCGTCTCCACACTTAACTATGAATGTTACCAAAATAGCTTGAAACCCATAATGTCTAATGAAAAGAAGGTTGTTCTGTTCTCTTCTTCACATTTTGTCAAACCAGCGTCATGTGACCGAGTCATCTGACGAACGCCGGCTCAGATGTTGCAGGACGATGAGGGTAAATCAGAACCGCATGAAGATACTGTTTGTTTCAGTGAAACTTTCTTTATTGTGCACTCTGTACTGGTTCGTCATCTTCGACTTTGGCACCAGGGAATAAGAAACGTTGTGCTCTGTGTTCGCAGAGGATTCTTTGGTACCTTCTTCCTGTTGTGACTTTTCCTCTGCTCAGTCGACAGTGAGCTGGAAAAACTAATTTGGCAAACTGGGCTTTCAAGTGACGCCGTTCACTCACGTGCAACTTTTCTCTTTTTCTGTGTCCCAGTTTACCCTGTCCTGAGCTGAGGACAGTGTGTGTGTGTGTGTGTGTGTGTGAGTGTGTGACTGTTTAAGGTTTGAATTGAAACAACATCATTATTTAACGGATGGACACACACACACTGTTTCACGTTCTCTGTATTTGCAGCAGCGTAAAGAAGCGTCTGAGGAAAAACTAGGGCACTAAAATTATCCAGTGAAATGTAAATGAATGAGATGATGTTACGGTCACTAACTCCTTAAGACAGAGCCGCGTCTCAAGTCTGTGAATCAGCCAGAGTGAGACTTCAAATTGAATCTATTCAGTCGAGAAGTAAGAGACAGTAAAGCTGCTTAACGTCTTATTTTGCCCAGAAGGTTTCGTTTGTGTGTTTGTTTGTGTGTTATCGTCACTATGACACAAAAACTGCAGGACGAATTACCATGGAACTTGGTGGAAGGATGCAGCAGGAAAAGATCAGGAAGGAACCCATTAAAATCTGGATCAGGATAAATGGGCGGTTCCAAGAATATTATTTTCCTTTCTCTGCAGCATTACCCAGAGAATTCAGACGTGCACGTGCACACGCATGAACGTCCCTCTCTCACACAACAGATCCAGAGTGAAAGACAATTTGAGAGAAAGAACTGTATTGATGCCACTTGCAGGTTCACACACAACTGCAGCTGAAACTACGAGGGCAAAACTTTAGGGACGATTGTGCTGCACAGAGTTAAATCATGCAGCAACGGTTGCAGGATTTTTTTTTCATTTTGATTCATCAGAGAATAATTCATCTTGATGTAAAAAATTGTGCAATTTGATCCGGTGAATTTAAATGTGGTCCCATGAAATGGATCGTTCAGCCTCTGCGGAGGTTCCTGCGCTCTGCGAGTAACATTTCAGCCCTGAAGTTGTGGTCAGACATGTTGTATGTGAAGCGTGTGATTGTTCCTCCGTACTCACTCTCTGCAGTCGTCTGAAACTCGCTCGGGGATGGAGTAGCGACAGTCGAGGATCATGACCAGAGTCTCGCTGTCGTTGGTTTCCTGAAAGGGAGGAACTCCGCACACCAACATGTACAGGATCACCCCCAGAGACCAGATATCTGGAACACACACACACACACACACACACACACACACACACAGACACAAAAATTAGCCTTAAATAGTCAATCATCTCAGGTCTGAAAATAGCCGACCGTCCCTCTGAAACTCTGATCATATTTAGAATTGTGTGAGCTTCATCGTTCATGACGGACATTTTAAAATATTTGACCCTTTTTAACTTGTCTCTAAAAACAACCGGAGGTTATTTTCTGAAGCAGCTGAGAGATACGGTGAAAATCTGATTCTGTCCGACAGAATCTACATAAAAGGATCAGCTGCGGATCGAGGTCAAATCGAGAAATAAATTCTCCTGCCGCCTCGACAGAGAGGTCAGAGGTCAGGGGGGGAGTGGTCTCCTCGCCGAGTCCTGAACAAGGTCGCGTTAGATTATTCCTGAGTGAAGTGGGAGGAAAATTATAAAAAGGAAATGTGCAGGAGTAACAGACGAATGTCCGGTTTTACAAGTTTAAAGTGTGAAGGCTAAAGCTGCAGATGACACACACACACACACACACACACACACACAAACTCAGATATGCTGACAGTGTGTTCCTTTCCTGTCTCCTCCCTTTCCTTCCCCTTCACCCTCCCTCCTCTGTCTTGTACTCAGATGCAGAGAGAGGACGACCATGTGAGAACAGCCAGAGGAAACACGCACACACACACACACACTCAGAGTAAAGGGAGCCGAGGGCCATGACAAACAGAGGCCTTGTTGTGTTGCTGTTCTATTCTGAGAACGATCTTTCTTTTCCTTTTTCGTTGTCTCCTTGTGTTTCACCCAAACACTGGAAACCAGAACACTGCTCGCTGTGTGTTGCATTGTGTGTTCACTCTGATGTAACAACCAGAAAAAGAGCGGATCTCACAGTGGATCAGATAAAGAAACGCTGCCTCTGCTGAGATCTCGTTTGTGTCATGAGGCCCTGCGGGTCAAAACACAAAGGTTGTTGAGTTTTGTGAAATATTGTCGGTCGACAGCAGACGCGGGGGTTTGTTAAACACCTGCCTTTGTCACTAAAGTTCTTTAATTATTGTAATTTCCAAACACTGTGGTTCATTCAGACCCGCGTCCATCTGGAGATTCTCACACCGGTCCCATGTGTGACGAACATTCAGCTACTGTCCCACATCACACTCATGATGGTCCAAACAACGGCCCTCAGTTCTGGCCACACAATGGAAATTCACACGCACGCTCTCTGGCGCGCTCGTCTCCGTCCAGGGAAGCGTTACGCAACAGGGAGGAGAAGCCGCTGACGACTGGGAGTGAGCTTTTTCCTGCTCGCTGGGGAATATCACACATTCTCACCACACTGCAGTGCTTAGAGTAAACACACACACACACACACACCTGATTCATACTCTGACCCTTCAACAGAGTCTAGCTGCATATGGGCTAAAGCTAAAATTGCAGAGTAAAAGTTTGGAGATATGAGAGTTGCTAAGAAGAAGAGCAGCGAGGTGGTTTGGGGTCGGGGGGGGCGTGTTTAGGGGCCGGCCTACTTTGAAGTCCACATTTCAGACCTAATACGTCACTAAGGGTCAACGATGAGGCCCCGTTCCAGTTCCACCGTCACTAAAGAAACGGTCGTTGATGATAAAATTCTCTGTAACTAAACCGTTTTTTCTCAGAATCTTGACAAACGTCTTTACTCTGATATGATTATTGATCCAGATAAAGCTGGACTGTGGCAGCAGGACACGAAGACGTCGTTGTCATTATTCTATGACTTTAAAGTCATCAAGTAATAAACAGACATGGAATCTGGAAGAAAATGTCCAGATAATTGTGTCCGCACATGTTCAGGACTTTCACGTATGAGGAAGCAGGAGATTGTCAGATGTCTCCTGTCGTCACCGCAACTTGAATATTCGGCATCGGCACGTGTCTCCAAAAGATCTTGTCTTCTGTCCAAGTGGACATCTTCGCCTGTGTCTTCTACGCGGCTCCTCTCTGCCTTTTAATGGGAAAATGTCTCCAGTTACATTTCTCTACTCTAATATTTTAGAGAAAACCCTGATGACCTCAGACGTTCAGGCCCCTGTCTATTCATTGGTTTGTTTGTTTATTTGTGACAGAACAGATTTTCAAGAAGCCGTTAAAAGTTTGATCCAGATTCATTTTCCCAGGAAATAATTCAACAATAGCTTCAAAGCTTTCACAAGATGAGTAAATAATAGTTGAACCTGAACAATGAATGTAAAATGAGTTTCAACCAAGAGAAATAATTTGGAGTCAGAATCAACGAGGTGAATATTTTCGTGCGGCACGTTGCTCAGTGATGAGTCTGTCAGGAGAGAAGATTTGTTCTTTGTGCGACTATAATTTCCAACTTACCCAGAGCTGGTGCGTTAGATGTCAGCTCTCTAGACTCGGAACAGCCTGTGTTTATATAAACAGTCCTGCCGCCTTCAGGTTGGAATGAAAACACTGACAAAGAGGTTTTGTCTGGGAAAGCTCTCTGGTTATGCAGCTCTGATCTAAAACGGGATGTTTATAGGGGGATGTTGGATTCGTTCCTCGGATCAACCATCCGCCCCCGAGCGGAGATGAGCAGCAGAGTGCTTGAATTGGTGGAAGGACAGAAAAGTCATTATTCTGAATGAAGCTGTTTGCTGTGGTTGAATGAATCACACTTGGTGGAGTCTGGATCATCGTCAGAGGGATTTAACACAACCTGACCTCAGAGTTCATCGCTGTGCAGATCTCACTCTGAATCTCACATCCAGTCGATGCTCTTTGAAGAAAGTGACGGACACCAGAACAGCATCAATCACCTTTTTTTACCTCTGTCCTAATGTTTGTTTTTCAGCAAGATTACTCAAAATCTACAAAACAGACGAGCACAGAACTTGGTGGAAGGATGTCGTGTGTGTCAGGGAGGAATCCACTGTATTCTGGTGCAGATCGTGATCAGGGGTTGGATCTAGGAATTCTTTAACACAGCAAGATCATTTTTTGCTGCATTGAAATAAAAATAAAGTCTATAAAAGTTATATTACATTATGCGCTCGGCTCAGTTACGCAAGCAAATAATTCAATAAGACGACAGAATAACAACAGAAGAGAACGCACGTTAACTTGAGCTGATTTTAAAACAGCAGTAATAAAAGTTTTCAGGTGAATCTTTCTATCAGGACTAAATACAACATCTGTCAGTGCTCATCGTGAACATATGTGCAGCCGACGTCCAGAGAATCTCACGCTGTCTGTCGAATTCTCCTAAAACACACTCACACGCAGGTTCAGGCCTCCCTCCCTTCTCATCTGCCGTTTTACGTAACGTGTTGACAAGACGAACTTCTCTGTCATAACTCCCCAATCACTGTCGTGTTGAGAATTTCCTCATGCGAAGCACATTCACACGCTGACAGACTTTACACGCGTGGCCTAGAACCTGGATCACCAAGGTCTGCTGACAAAAAGAACAGTTTACCACGAGCAGGTTCGAACACCAGCCTCAACTGAACACACATGTGCAGATATTATGTAACTGTGGGCAGAGGCAACGTTTATCTATGTCAAAGGCAAGAGGCCCTGTGGACCTTCCTGCCTCTCCTCCACATCATATGACTTTCATCAACACACACACACACACACACAAACCGTGCACTCAAACAAACACAGCACACACACACACACACTGCACGACTCCCAGAACTGAAGGAACCACAGTGAATTAAACAGAAGCCAGTTAATACAAGACAGAAATAGAAAAGAGAGCTGTGTGTGTGTGTTTGTTTCTGTGTGTGTGTGTTTCTGTGTGTGTGTGTGTGTGTGTGTGTGTTTCTGTGTGTGTGTGTGTGTGTGTGTGTGTGTGTGTGTGTGTGTGTGTGTGTGTGTGTGTGTAGAGAGATGGGTTTATGAGTCACCTTACTAAGCTGAGATTGCTAAGGGACATCTCTTCCTCTGTGCAGCTGAAGATTATCAGACACACACACACATAAATATTCATGTCTGTGTGTGTGTGTGTGTGTGTGTGTGTGTGTGTGTGAGTGTGGTGGGGGGGGTGATGGAAGTGTGCATTTCTATCAGAGCGATGACATAATCACCTCCACGTCCACAGGTCGAGTAGAAAACAACATTTGAGTCGAAATGAAGCAGAAACGGAAAAATTGCTGAGGAGGCAAAGATCACACAAATGGATTTAAATGGACGCCCTTCACACGGACGCTTTTAGAAGACGGAACTAACGTGAAAAAGGGAACTAACGCAACTCATGAGTCATGTTGAAGATATATTGTTTCCCAGCTGCTGTTTATTAAAATGTCTAAAAACAACGAGGCCCATGTTATATATTTTGTGTTCTTACATTTTCAAAAAATGTTTCCAACAACGTTCAAACCCTGAGAAATCCATAATTTATATTTAAATTTTAAAAAATAATGATCTGAAACATAAACACGAACAAACCTAAAATCCCAGAAACCACTTTGAGAGGCGGAGTCTAAGACCTGCACCCAGCCAACAGGGGGTGATAGAGACGCTTCATGTTTGAGGAACTGACATGTCGTCCATCTCTATCCACGATCCCAGTTGCAAAAATAAGTTAAGTCTCGTACAAGTCGGTTCAATATCCTCAAGTTCTGAGTCAGGCTCCACCCCCTGCTCAAAAACCAAGATGGCGCTGGACAAAATGCCAAACTTGAGGCTTTAAGATGGCAGCTCACAAACCGCCGGGTGACGTCACGATGGGTTGAAACTTGGCTTTAATCCACAGGCAGCGTTTCCTCTGAACAGAAACAAATACTCTAGATGTGTTTTTCACAAGAACAGCCACTAATTGCAGCCGGGATACATTTGTATTCAGTGCAGATGCTTTTGCAGTCGGCGGTACAAATAGCGTTTTTGCTCGAATCACAGCAGAGGAGTTCGCCGACCCCACTGAAGCGGACATGTTGCGTCTCATGAGACCAAAATCCCTGTTTCTACATCATCAAATCCCACAATCCGACAGAAAACCTCACCTCTAATGATAATTCCCTGAAGAGACCAGCCGCTCCACTGTGGATAAACATGCATGGTACTTTCTCTCTTTCTGCTGTCTGTCTTTGTCTTCCTCTCACACACTCACACACACACACACACACACACACACACACACACACACACACACACACACACACACACACACACACACACACACACACACACACACACACACACACACACGCTTGCTATGCAGTGTCGGAGGCCGGTGGTGTTGAGCTGCAGCGTTTGGTTCTCTCTGCAGAACGTGCCCAGTTGGCTTACGACTGGCTGGCTCGCTCAGACTGACCCAGATACACACACACACATTAATCCTATACGGCACACACTCACAACACAAAGGCACAAAACAGCGAGTGTACACTTGCATGCAAAACACGTGTACACACACACACACACACACACAGATGCAAGAAAACAAACTAAGAAATACATACACAGGGTCAAAGGGACAAATATGGCCACACAGAATCTCAACGTATAGATCTAAAGGGATGAATCAGCAAACACACACACACACACACAGACACACACCACACACACACACACACACACACACACTGGCATAAATACAAACAATAAACCTGTCCACCTGAATTTGGCATAAAGACTATTCGGCATGTTAGCAATCATGGTCACATGACTATTTTGTACAAAACGTTTTTCTTGGCTTCAGAACTGTTGCTAAAATCCTGTAGGAGGATCAGAAGCTACTGAATGGACCTTTTTAAAGTCAAGAATAAGAATTCTCAGGTCGGTTTCACGCCTGAGCCGAGCTTCATGTGTTTGTTCCTTTGTTTCCATTTGATCTGGTTAGTTTTGGTTTTGTCTGACGTACGTACGTCCTGTCGTCATCACCTACGTGGAAAGATTTGTCAACACTTTCACCTGCTCGTTGTATATAACCTCAAATGTGCGTAAGTGTGTCACATTTAACGAACGTAATCAGAAACCTACGGACGCTTGTTTATCTGGGCCGGTGGTTTGTGACGACGCAAACACAGACACGTCCTCTTGTGATCCCTCAGTTGTTCTCGTGAATCGGTCGTGAGCAGATTAACCTCGTACTTTATAAATCACTCATCAGACTCAGTGATGGATTACTGCACGGGCAAAGTGGGCACATGCCCTGGAGACCTCTCTATTTTCAGGATCTCTCTTGTTTCTAATGTGTCTTTTGTTTTCTCAAATAAATAAATTTGATTTTGAAAATGCCGTGTGAACGTGACACCGTCGAAACGTTTTGTAGATTAACAGATTGAATCAGTTAAAACTGATTGTGACGCTTCCTGTCGGCAGCTGCGACGGAGAGTGACCAGGATTAAAAAAAGAACCAGGGTGTTCGTATTTTCTGTTTTTTAATCGCAGTCCTGACCGACGTAGTTAAACTACAGACTAGTAATAAAGATGGACGACGCGACAGCCCCCATAAAAGTGAAGCCAAATCATCCTATCGCCCCCTGGTGGCTGGTGGCAGTATAGGTCATAATCATGTCTCCTCCATGTTAGTAGATGGGACATGGATACACGCTGAGTTTTTCTCAAAGATGGGGTCTGTCATTCTCGGTGGTGTTTGTGTTTCAGATGAGTTTGGTTTGAATTAGTTATTTGATGATATAAACGTCTTGTTTTCTATGAGTTTCTCCTACAAAGAGAAAAATTCTAACCTTTTCCCGTTTCTTACCTACAGCTGGAGCATTGTACTCTTCTCCCAGCAGAATCTCCGGAGCGGAGTACGCCAGCGACCCACAGCTCGTCGCCAGCATCGTCCCCGGTTGAAACAAGTTGCTGAAGCCAAAGTCCGTCAGCTTCACGGCGCCCTGCTGCGGAAAGAACACCACGTTCTCGGGCTTCAAGTCCCGGTGCACCACGTGGAGCTGGTGGCAGTACGCAACAGCGCGCACTATCTGGGCGAAGTGACGCTTGGCGATGTCCTCGGCCACGCCCGCCTCGTGGCGGAGGATGTAGTCGTAGAGGTCGCCGCCCTCAGCCAGCTCCATGATCAGGTACAGGGTGGTGGGCGTGTTGATGACCTCGTAGAGTCGAACCACGTTGGGATGCTGCACGAGCCTCATGCACCTGAAAAGAATCAGTATTGACGGCAGTGAGACGAATTTAAGATTTAAAATTTCCGACCATAATCTTTTCTGCTCGTACCTCACTTCCTGTAAGAGGTGGCTTGTTGCCATAATGTCGAGTTTTGTCTTGTTGATCATCTTGACGGCCACCAGTTGGCCGGTGTTGACGTGACGAGCCAGTTTGACCACCGCAAAGTGGCCCCTGCCCAACGTCCGCCCCAGGTGGTACAGTCCGCTGAGGTCAGAGCGACCGGGGCTGCTCCTGAAGTCGAGGTGTCCGTCCTGCCCTGCGGTCGTCTCCCCGGAGGAGTCCATGTTTGAAACGTAGAGCGGATTTGGACGGGAGCTGGGTAAAGATGAGAGGGGCTTAAACGGAGGTGTGGAAGGAAAGAGGAGGTGGAAAAGCGTCGGGTGAAGAAGCTGAGGTGTGGAGAGTCGTCTGGTGAGACAAAAAAGACAATGACACACAAAAGTTTAGACTTTGAACCAAAGGAAAAAGAGCTCGAGGGGGGAGGGGGGAGGGGGGGGACAGCTGCTGCTAATGCCTCATTACTACAAGAAATAAGTTTAATTCAAGTAGTAACAGATGAAAGTGTGTACGATTATCGTTCAGTGAAAGCAACAGAGGGTAAAATATTCTTTCATTGTCCGAGGGGCTGTGTTTGTCTCTATCTCAAATAACATCCATGAAGCACAAATGGCTCCTCCAATCAATACTGTAACAGGAAACCTTAATGTATGTGTGGGTGTGTTTGTGTGTGTGTGTGTGTGGGGGGGGGGGTCATTAGTTTTGCTAAGAGGGTCAGAAGATGTCATTAGATCTGGTGATGTCACCATGAGATCTACCCCAGGGTAACTATAATAATAATAATAATAATAATAAGCATGATTATTATTATGTATTACAACACAAGACAATATGCCTGCTCACATATTCTACCATTACTGACAACTATTACATTACAACTACTTTAAATATTAATACACCTCTCAACTTATGTTAGCTACTGTAGTCAGTATTATATAACTGTATAACTGTTTTGGGGGGTTATATTGATAGTGACTAATCAAAACTAATTCAAAGTTAGCAAATCAGACACACAAAAAAAAGAAACTGCAAGATCATCAGTTTCTCTGGTTTTATCATTTCTAGTTATGTGTTAAAATAAAATGAACAATTTGGTTTTGTTCATTAAACTACTGACAACATTTCTCCAAAAATCAACGGACACTGGAATGAAATGGCTGCCAAACACACACACACACACACACACACACAGATTAATGATTATTCTGAAGTGGTCTCTGAATTCTGTCCAGAGCTGAATGGACCGGATCAACACACAGGAGAAGGTTTTTATTTACACATTCTGATGGAGCAACAAACACTTTGTAATTGAACTGCTGCTCTTCAGCTGTTATTCTTTGTGTTGTTGTCTGGAGACATGCTTTGTTTTTGAACTACTGTAGCTCAGGAGTCAATGCATGTGCATAAAATCATAACCCAACACAAACACACTGACTACAAACATCTGCACACGTGAAAATCCTAGAAAACCCAGATACTCAGCAGAACAACATTAAAAACCAGAAGAATGCAAAAGTGCTGGTCTACACAGGTGAGTTTTAACTAGTTCAGCTCCACCTCCATGATCATCATTAAAACAATTATCACTTAGGCCTACTGTTGTTTTCATCAGTATCACTGCTGCCTCCTCCTCCTCCAACGCGTTTGAATCCCCGCTGACAGCTTCACTGTGTCGGCTGGACTCCTGCAGGCCGCACGGTTCACTTTCACCACATCCAAACACACTGCGTAACCCTCCGCGCTGCTGCTCCATCACATCCAGCCGCTCCACACTTGGCCCCAGCTGCAGTCCCGACTTCCAGTTGGCACACACGAACGCACGCACGGACGCATGCACGCACGCACCGTCCTCCGGGCTGCACAGCTCCAAACAAACCGAGAACGACCTCCAGGACACGGCCGCTGACAGGGGGACGCACCGCAGTGGAAACGCAGGAGAGATCGGCGCTAACTTACCATCGCTGTTGCGCAGACTGTCGCACTTCAACGTCGCGGCTCGGCTCGGACGCGCAGACTGCGTCTCCTCACTGCGCTGCTCCACGAGGACGCACGGCCCCTCTCTCCACATCCACCACCACCACCTCCCCCCGGGCTGGAGCAGTGTGAGCGCGCACAAACACAAACACAAACACACGCACACACACACACTTGGTACAGGACTGCGTGCACGCCCCTAAAGCGCGTGTGTCCGGCCTCCTTGTGACGTCAATACATTCCGACTCGCTCCCGAGGCTCCAGCAGTCCGCGGCCGCGAGCCTCCCCGCGCGCAGAGGAGACTGATCCAAGAAATTATACAAGTGAGCGACGAGGAGAGTTTCTGTTCTGAATAAATGATTCAACAGGATCAAGCGTAAAGCTCCGTCCCCGACACGCTTCGTTATCCTGAGTGCATAGAGGAAATGACTAGAAAAGTTGTTTCCGTTTGTTATCCTCAGAACTGAGATGAACATCCTGCACAGTTTCCATGGAGAACCACAGGATGTCAGATGATTCACCGATCATCTCATCGCGTGTGTTTATTTATTCATACAGTCATTCGTGTTGCTCTGATCTGCAGGTTTTTACATTTCAGTTCTCCGCTGCTCTGTCACCAGCTGATCTCATCCCTCTTTGTTCCATCGAAACACAACAAGCAGCAGAATAATGGCGCCTCCTAGTGGTGGCATCTCTGTCAGTCCACATTATATAAGATAAAAAGAAGTTAAGATAAGTTAAGATAAGATAATATTTGTTACAGCAACATGAGGTCAGTCAGGAATAAACACCAGTGAATAAGTAGCATGCAATACTTAGAGATATAAGAAAAATATTAAATCTACTATAAACAGTGCAAACAGAAGATGTATCATGGGAACATATATACAGTGAAATGTAATGCATGTTCTTAGACTTTAGAAATATCACCCTGTACAGTCTCTGTGGGGAGTAACATGTCAGATGAACTCATGGTGGAAATGTACGTTTATTTCTTCGTCTCTTTTATTGATTCACATCTGTAGGTTTTACATTTGAAACCTGCTCGTCTCTGTTACCAGCTGACCTCATCCCTCTTTGTTCCATGCAAACACACAAACAGCAATTCTGCTGTTTATTATTCAATGGGAGCCTCTAGTGGTTGAATCCTCTCTGTCAACATTACACATTTACCTGCAGCACGTCAGCACACAGTACACTAAAGTAAGGGTGCAAGGTCGAACATTATTTATGTGGTACTGCTCATCTTTGATTCAAAATAACACCGACTCAAGAATTAAGTTATTCAAGCAAAAGTCCGATTTCTTTTATTATTTTCCACACATGAAAATCCAGAATTTCCCAATATGACAAAACGAAAAAGAAATGAAAGAAAATCAACACCTGAACATTTGCACAAACAAAGATTGACAGCAGTTGTTACTCAACATCGTTAATGAAAAATCAAGCTGAAACCTGGGTAATCCAGTCACCAGGTTCACAGACGATATCAATACTGTTGAATCGCACATATATCGAAGAATTTTCATAGTTCCAGCAATAAACAAGATGCAATTCTTACTAGATACAAGTATACGTCTCCTAACTCACGTGTGTATGAGCTGCATTATTTCACTTCAAACCTAAAGTGCAGAATTAACCACGTTGACCATGTTCAGCAACGAGACGGAGCTGCTCTGAATTTGTTCGATGCAAAACTGTGGCTGCAGGAGTCAAGTGTAGTCTGTGTTGTTTGTTAGCTTGTGGTCATCAGGTCACATGGCGTTGGAGGATAATTAGTGAATAAATGGAGAGGGGGTGAAGGGGGAAGCCTCATTTTTAGCTGACTACTTTTTAAGAGTTTGTTAGTTACTGTTAATTTCCTTTCGAATGCTCTGAAAGACTCGGATCACTGTGAGCCACCAGCTTTAAAACGATAAAGTGCTAAAGCGAGCTCGATGAGCAGGTTATTCTCCCAAACTCAGCCTCGCAGCAAGTTTTTTTACAGATTGGCACCAATGGTACATTTTCTTTACAGTTAATGCATGCACCCCAAATAAAAGGTTTCAACAATGAACACAGGCATAAGAAAGTGACTGCTGTGCACATACACATGTATCTTCTACAAATCGGCAGAACAAGTTTGCAGTTGAATTAAACAATTTACCCGGAAAAACATATTAAAAAATATTTATCACCCCTATTTATTTATATTCTGAGATGTGACAAAGTTGGAAATGTAAACTTGAGACTTCTCTACATACATGGAATAGGTACAACACCTGTACCCTGAAGTGTTCTTAGGTCGACCATTCACAAAGTGTCCCCCATCACTTGTAGTTTCTTCTACTGTTGTTTAAGGCCTCCGTCAGCTTGGTTTTCATAATCTCCCTTGTTGAGTATAGGGGCAGATCCAGGTAAGAGTGACAGGTGAGGGATTCCGGGAAGTACTGGTCCTGAGAGTCGTGCAAGAATTCCCTGGTCCTGATGGTGATGGTGTTATTGCCAAGAATTGGCAACCTTTCAAAACCGGTCACAAACCCTTGAGGAGGGAGAAGTGGTAATCAGAGAGATTCTGTCTTTTTAATTGATTTGTTTTGGTGACAGCCTCAGTGTGAAGCTTTGCACTCTGTTCATTAGTTTCATTCTATCATCATCGTACAATCAACAGAAAAGGGACAATTAAAACGTTCCCGACTCTGGATTGAAGTAGTCTATCTCTGCATGATAAGATTAAAATGATTTGTTGCTTTCCTTTTATACTGAGCACATGCAGCAAGTCTATAATTTTGAAGTATCTGTATTGATTGTAATACCGTAAAATACCAAATAATAGCCAGGGCGTTTATTTGGGACCAGGCGGCAGTTTGAGACAGGCATTTAACTTCTTTCTCACAAAATCCATCTGGGCAATAGTTGTACGTCTTCAGCAAGTGAAGTTGTTGCGCTGGAGGAAACGATTTAGCCAACCAGCACTCCTCATCTCTGCTCTCACTCACGGTGGCGTACATTTGTTTCGCCATCGCCCTGATCATTTTGCGGGACACTCTCTCGTGGCGTGCCCGTTGCTGATAACCCATTCCCGCATGTTTATTTCAAGCTCCTCGCTAGCCTTCTTCCTACCTCCACCAGGCAGTCTGGCTCTTTTGCTGTCCTCCTCGGACAGACGCTGAAGCTCAGTTTTATTTTTTCGCCATTCTCTCACTCTCTCGGGGTCGACAGAGAAACGTGTAGCGGCTGCTTCTCCCGAGTTTTCCTCTGCATATTTTACGACATAAAGTTTGAATTTCAAGTCGTACTTTTTATTTTTTTGCTGCACAATACGTGAAAAAGGCAAAGAAAAACGTGCAGTGTCAGTGGTCACGTCTTCTTCTTTGATTTAAAAAATAAATAAATTAGACCCGGCATTTATTTGGAACCGGCGGTTATTTATCAAAATATACACCCGCACTCTGCGTTTAAAGGGGACCCTGCGGTTAATTGAAACCCGGCTATTATTTGGTAATTTACGGTAGTTTAAAATGTAATATTTAACATGTTGAAAATAAATACAATACTTACAAAGGAACTTCTTCCTCTGATCCTCAGTTAGATCATCAAAAACCTCCCAAAACATCCGAATGTTGGGATGGTCAACATGGTACGGCCAGTCGTAACTTGCGTTCTAATTACAGTGAAAGATAGAATAACTTGCTGTCATAGTCATTTATGGGATTTGAATCAAGCAAATGAAAATGTGATTAATTAGTTGTAGTTGTAGAGGACACACAAACACAAGGAGCTCTTGTTTTGATTGTACCTGTTTCAGCCTTTCCCAGGCA
The DNA here is from genome assembly GCF_024713975.1 of Paralichthys olivaceus. Lineage (NCBI taxonomy): Eukaryota > Metazoa > Chordata > Actinopteri > Pleuronectiformes > Paralichthyidae > Paralichthys > Paralichthys olivaceus. The sequence goes on along the minus strand of NC_091099.1, from coordinate 2,675,796 downwards.
CGGAAGTCTTTGCCCACCAGGACTTCCTGCAGCTCCTCTGGCTGCAACAGCTTCACCAAGTCCCGGTCGGAAACCTTGAAGAAGCCCCGCCTGAACTCCAGAAACACGTTCTCCACAGATGTGTTGAAGACGTGATTCACGTAGGCGTCAACAAACTCCTTCCTGTTAAGCAGATTCTAAGTTTTAATCCAACAAATAGATGTAGACAACTCGTGAATCTTAAACTGCCCCCTTTCACTTAAAAGTTTACTTATGGTGTACCTCAAGGATCAGTTCTGGGCACTATACTTTTCTTTACAGGCTTCCTCTTGGTTATAATCAACAATATTTCTCAAACTCTTTGCAGATGATACAGAAGTTTATCTTCCTCACTGTCCTATTAGGGCTCATTTATGCTAAACATTAGATAGGTCTACGGAAACAGATGGAACCTTCTGTCCCACAACCTCCTCCACCATAGACCTGGTTCGTTTGACAATTTAGACCCCAGATATTGTGTCACAAAATGTTTAAAGGGGGATCTTAATCTGTAGAGTATTGTGGCAAAGACATAAAACTGCTTCCATGGTCCTTACTTGTTTTGACTTGTCACTGGTTTTTCAGGGTTTATGGGATCAATGTCAACGTCTTTCCCATCCCAGTTGATCTGTTAAGAAAGAAAAGCGATATCACTGATTTGGGAACTGATAGAAATCGATCAGTTGATCAGAAAGAGGATAAATGGGGTCAGTTGTTGATCATCTGTAAAACACTTACTGAAAAACATAACTCCAGGCTTTCAAAGTCTTCGTCTTCGTATTCTTCCAGGATGGACAGCAGACTCCTAGAAACACAACAAAAGCAACAATATTCAAGCATCAGTGAGAGTGGACAGTGTTTAGACTGAACTCTGATGAAGTACTTACAACGAGCCTGGGATTTGAATTTATATTTATTTCCACTTACTTTCCAACGTCTGGACTGAATTCCATTATGTCCTCCAGGGAAGGCTTCACACCGAGTAGCTTCTTGAACAGAGCCGTTGAGAACGGTAGGTGTATGATGCACTGGTTGTACAAAGCCAATCCACATAGAACTCCGAACAGGAAGTACCTGCGGTGGTCGTGTGTTGCCTGGTGTTGATGGTAGTGACAATTAAAATCATGAATCCACTGTAGTCACATCTTAAGTATTGAAAGTGTGGTGAATATTTTTGCATTGTTACATGTTACTATCAGAAGGAAAACTGATGAATAGAACATAAAAGTCACAAATCTATTTCCTGTATGTGGATTTGAAGTTTCCTTACTCTGGAGGGGAACCAGGCCAGTGTTCTGGAGTCATTGAAAATGAACATCTTTGATTCGTCTGACACCAGCTCATGAAAGACTTCATGAAAAAAGTCTTTCATGTAGACATAGCTCACTGTAGTGTAGTTCTTATCAAAAAAGACCTAGAGGACAAGAGGACAAAGATTTAAACTTATATCAGAGCACATAAACAACAATGCAAGCTCTGGCCATGATACGGCTAACACATTTACCACAAGTCTTTTTTTGTAGTCACTGTGATGAACGGCATCCAGTTGTTTAAAAGTGTCTTCTGAAATGGATGCTCGTCTCAGGTCCAGTCTGAACAGTGAGTCTTGAGGAACCAGAAGATTGAGTCCCCACACCTAAAAGAAATTCCAACAGAAACAACTGATAAATCCCGTCTACAATGAAAATCATTCAACATTCACTTTGCCTCATGATCCAGCAGAGGGCGATCACCATCAGACCTAAGCCAGTAATGATACGTTGTTTTGCTGTGAAAATGAGGGACTAGTTTATCGCACACGCTGATATAAAGGGAGATTTCTCAACCCTCACGTTGTGCATAGAAGCTTTTGCTCTTGGACCTCAGTTACCTTGTTGAATTCCGCATACTGGTCGAGAACCATTTTCTTTGATTGCAGATCCATCACAATTGGAAAGCTACAAAGGATAAGAGGCTCAGCATCCACACGCTAAACACAAAAGAGAGAATACACATGATTTAGGTTGAAATATACATGTACTGTATGTGGCCACCATTCTGTTTTTAACATGAACAGACAGTGACTGTAAAGGATAAATGCATTTATAATGTGCTTCCCATTCAAAGTCCTGTCCCTGTACATCAAACCCACCATGCACCTGAAGATCTTAATAACACAAAATAATGAATCTTTGTTTTCTTACCTTGTTTTTCGACTGTAAAAACCAAAGACGCAGATCCTCAATAAGAAAGTTTTTGTCAATGAGCAAGTAAAAATCGCTGTCTGGCATCCTTCTAGATTCTGGAGTCCTGCTGTTGGCCTTTAAAACAGATATTTTATTTATTAATTAAACAAATAAAAAAACATTAAACTTAATTTTTGCAGATAAGGTGCGTGGGATTAGTACGGAGCCCCCGAAGGGTCATGGCGAGAATTCTTTACTTCACCTTGACCCTTCGGGGGCTCCGTAGATTGGGACTATGCCGTGTAATATTCATGGAAAGTACAAGTAATGAGATATACTAACATTGTACATATACTGGAGGACTTGTAGCAGATTTCTGACTCCAGTGTGGCGAGGAACAGGGTTTGAGGACAGGAAGACTGAGAGAGCTTTCTTCCAAACCTTGACATATTTAGACATGGTGGAGGCTGACAATGACGTCCACCAGTTCCCTGAGGAAGACAACATGGACATTTCACAACTCAGAAGACGTCAAGGACAGATTGTACCTTCACACTATTGAAGTTTTAATCCTTAAGGTTTTTAGTCCCATTTGATTCGGTGACACCTTCAGTTATCCGTATCTGCTGATATAAAAACGTTTATTTCAAAATGCAAGAAATGTGTTTACATTTAACTTATTTTATTTCAATTTCTCAATATTTAGCAGTTATAGTATTTCCCTTTTAATATTTAGAATGTAATTAAACATAATGAAAAAGTTATTGGCTTAACTGTAAAATATCAAGCCTCAATTATGTTTCTTTGTCATGAGGGTTTGATAACCACATCTTAGGTCACAGTACCTAGGACCTGAAGGTTTTCATCAGACAGCCCCACAGCGGCAGCGGCGACGGCCTCAGCGAGCTTCGTGCTCTGTGGTCGTTTGAGCTTCTGCATCACGTGAAGAAGCTCATTGAGAAGCAAGAAGATCCTCAACCCCTCCACTCCCGCTGGATCCGTGCAAGATGGGAGAAGCAGCTTCAGGACAGCGGCCTCCACCTGTTCGTTTGAAAAAGATTCACTCATTAAACATTTGAACAGTAGCAGGTGTATCCAGAGTAGATCATTGTGACAAGAGAAAAGAGCTTTGAACACCTAACAAACAGTTACGCACCTCTGCAAACACATCGTCGTTCTCCACCAGTTTCTTGAAAGCGAGTCGTGCAAGCGACAAGTTCAAGCCGGGGTACTTTGATGAGGTGTGGAAATGTTTTTCTTTTCTAACAACACAAAGAAAAAAAACATCTTGAAAATGTGTTCCTGACTCGTGAGCGCCCCCTACGGAAGCCAGCAGTTGTGAGAGTGGAAGTTCTCCTTATATTGGAAACTCTCTGTTATAATTCACCAGATCAGAAAGAAGGGATGATCTGTGTTTACCTTTTCTCAAGGAAGCTTTGATTCATACAACACGCATTGGAAAAGGTCCTGTTGATTTCCCTGTGAAGATTTAATATCAAGAGTTTGGAATCATATATTTACAGTTACAGTCATGACACCATCAGGCCATTCATGTATACTACCACTGCGTTATACTCACTGTTTTATCTTTTTCCAGGATTTTGAATCACATTTAGTCGTCCATTTGTCGATCATGTCTTCAAGACAACATCGTTTCGTATCACTGGCCCCGTCAGTGTTTGGCTCCTCATGAACTTCCTGCAAAATAAACTAGCTGAGTTGATGTCGTCATTATTATCTTTCCTTTAGTGTATTAGTGAATTATTGTCAGTACCTCATTAGACGAGCACGTCGCAAATGAACAGTTTCCTCCTGCGAAGATGTTTCTGATTTTGGGACCCTCACCGCCGTCTGCAATTAAAAGTACTGAGTAAAAATATCATCTCCTTCATACGTTAGCTAATTGTTTTCTTTGTGACTTCATTGAAACCTTGTGGCAGTTGGACGGGGAGCGGCACAGACGGATGACTCTCGTCTCCATGTCCCAGCTGCCCTTGCTCTCCACACCCAAAGGAGTAAACCTTCTTGGCGTCTGTCAACACTAATGTGTGGTGTCTAAGGAGATGATGCATTAAAAAGGTCATTAGAGACACAAACAGTTTAATCCCTGACGTTTCTTCAGAGCACGTTCCGAACTTCAATATTTCTTCATCATGATGCGAATTACTGCAGTATAAAAAAAGAAGGTATACTGTACATTCCACACGCAATCTCGGTGACCTTTGCCCCCAACAGCTCCACAACAAGACGAGGACGGAGCTCATCGGCGAATGAGTTGTGCCCGAGCTGCCCGTACTGACCCGAGCCGAAGGTAAACACTGCACCATCCTGAGGAAGCAGCCAAAGAGCAAGAGTTTAAAGACCTGCAGACAAACAGGTAAGGCAGATGTGTGTGTGTGTCACATATCACATGACCTGTTACACACGCATGCGTGTGTAACAGGTCATTATTTTCTGCTTAGTTACAGAAAATAATACAAACCGCAACTTTAACACTTGAGCAAACATCAGTTTAATAGAAACTACCTAAAATAACAAAAAATTATTAAAAGTTTATTTAACGTATACTCAATGTTCTACTTTGGTCCATATCCCATCCACTGACATGGAGGAGGCGAGATTTATGGAATTTTGTTCTATGTATTTTGTTAATATCTTTTTTTTCACCTTAGTTAAAGTGGCAGTGTGATCCTTCCCACAGGAAATGTGAACGGTTCCCTTCATGTTCAGACATTTGACAGGAGCTGGTGTACGTCTGTCTGTACGAGAGAAATTATACATCAATACATTGAAATGTATATAAATACATTCAGTACAACACGAAGATGTACAGCACCTGTTGTGTCTCCCAGCCCGAGCTGTCCACGGTCGTTTCTGCCCCAGCCGAACACCCCTCCGCTGACAGAGAGGGCGAAGCTCTGCTCCCCCCCCGCGGCGATGTGAACCAGCGCGATGGACGACAGAGAGCGGAGGTGTTGGGGCGAGTTGGCGCCGGGCTTCCCCTCCCCCAGACCCAGCTGGCCCCTGGAATCCTGACCCCACGTGTAAACTCGACCATCTGTGGGGAAATCACCATTCTGTGAGCCCCAAAACCTGCTCGCTGGATTTCCAGTACTTATTAAAAGGTTTGAAAAAAATCTGGAACATATCGATCTTTTTAACGGTAATATAGATAGAGGGATGCTCATGTTTTATCCTTCTGTTCTAAAACTAAGCTTAAACATCCTGGATGCCGCCATCTTGCAATGTTGACGTCTGACCGTGAAGTGGAGCCATGAAGTCAAGGTCGACCAATCGCGAGTCGGTCTCAGCTGTCAATCATGACACGTTCACATATCATCGAATAACAAAAACACTCTGATCACAACGGCCTGAAAATGACAGAAACCATCTGTGAGAAAAATCAACTTCAATAATGTACTTGAACCTTTTAGTTTGGTCAATGTCCCGTCAACCAACATGGAGGAGGTGAGCTTTACGACCTATACTGCCGCCATCCACCAGGTGGCGGTGGTAAGCTGTCATGTCATGACAGTAAACAAAGATGGACGACATGACGTCTTCGTTTTTCTGATCGTTTTGGTTTTAATTATTTATTTGTTGATATAAACACGGGGTCAGCGCCATGATTGACAGCTCAGGCTGACTCGTGATTGGTCGAAGGTGTTTGTCTGCGACTCCCTCCCACAGTCGATGCTGTGCAGATCAAATAAATCCATCGTATTTACAATCTATGATCTTTGTAAACAGCCTCTGATCGTTTTATAAACTCTGTGTCATCAGTGATGGTGCCACTCTACCATTGGTCAAGACGACTGAATGTTGACTCCCACACGCCACCTGACGAACAGGTATGTTACACAACTCCTTCTGCAGCCTGAGAAAACAGAACAGAAACGAATCCTCACGTCACAGACTGTAGTAATAATAATAATAATAAGAGGAAGAATAAAATAACACCTGAATCTTCATTTGACACATTCAGTTTCAGGTTTAGATCACAGAGGTGTCTCTGACCTCGGTGTGAAGGGGTGGTGAGTTGTGTCCACACAGAGAACTGAGCCTCTGTCAGACAACAGTGAGACATGATCATCTCCGCAGCTCACGGCCCGGATCTTCTCCTTACACTCCACAAACTCTGAGGACACAAACCACAGCAGCTCATGTAGAGGACACAAGATTCATTCACTCAGGGGAGAGATGAACTTGTTGTTTTAGTACCAAAAGGATCCACCAGCACCATCCATCCATCCATCCATCCATCCATCCATCCAAGAGGCCCCAAGCATTTCCCCTCAGTGGGTCTTTACCCAAGTAACTTACCCCCCCCCCCCCCCCCCCCCCCCCCCCCACAACACAACAAAACAATAAAGAAATGAAATAGTTAAAAAGTAAAACAGATAGAAATGAACGCAGCTGTTTCTCACTCTGTTTTCCTCTGACTCTTTTTCCATCTTTGTTCTGGTTTGTCCGGATGATAAAAGCGTTTCCGTTGGTTTTGATGAAGCTGAGCACACTGTGTCCTGCAGACAGGTCCCTGACGACGTAGCCCGGGCTGCACTGACGCACCTCTAACGAGCTGTCCACGGCCCTGAAGACCTGGTGACCGTCCTCCCCCCACGACAACATGGTGCCTGCGAGGCTCCTGCAGCTCCGGCTCTTTAAAGCAGCAGCAGCAGCAGCAGCTGTCACAGAAACGAAACTGAGCCTTCACCCAAGCACTGACGTCACAGAGGGAAAACAAAACCTAAACTTGTGAGTGAACTGAGGAGGAAACGAAACTGAGTCAGAGGTATGGAGGGTTGTTGGTGCCACACAAAACAAACGGGAGCCTCAGAAGTGCCAAGATATTTTATCATATTGTCACAAGTCAGGGTTTACAGGTCAAACCTGCTGAATACAGATTAATACCACAGAGTGTCAGGTTGAAGAGAACAGTATTCTGACATTCAGAGAAAAAAAGTTGTAATATTATGAGAATAAAGTCGTAATATTGCATGAAAAATGTCACGGGCTAATATTACAGGGAAAACGTAACGTGAGAATAAAGTTTTAATATCACAAGAAAGTTGTAATTTAAATAAAACGTTGTAGTTTTACAAGAATTACATCTCGTAATATTACGAGGCTAAAACATTTAAACTTTATGTTTTCACTTCATGTTTGGAGATTAAATTCTAACTGTTGGGAATGAAGTCAAATCAGAGAACCATTAATACAGTCAGATTTGCATTTCGAGAACAAAGTCAGAATGTTGAGAATATACTTGAGATTTAAAGATTAAAGTTGAACTTTGATTTTATAAAAAGCTAATGTGCATATGAGCTCGTTCTCAAAAGGACTTGTGTGGATGAGTCGGTGAAATTTAGTTTCACTTTCAGTTTTGTTGCCAAGGAAATTTTTTTCTCTTTAAGAAGAGAAAAAAAAAAAGCTCTTTGTTGATTCAGATTTAAATATGTACCAATATTATATTTGTGATAAATTCATTCAGGATTTCTTTTTATTTCTCTTCTTTTTTTTATTGTGAGTTTGTCTTTTTGTTTGTTTTCCACATGTTTTGCATTTGTAATGAAAGAAGACATAGTAAATGTAAATCAGGGAGTCAGGAGAGGAATCACTGACACTGATGTAAAGAATATTTATTCCATTTTAAAAAGTGGCACTGATCCAACAGTTTCAACATTTTAAACTGTGTCATGCTGCATATTCACCTGAAAAGACAGTGACAGGGATCAACCACAAGGTGGAGGTAGAGACTAAATTTCCTCATTGTTCAGACCAGAATGTCACAGGATGAAAAAAAAAAAAAGAAAATCTTTAAACATGTTTTTTAAGCAAAGTTTTGACTTTATCTTTAAATTTCTGGAGCAATTTGACTTTTTACCAAATACTTTCACCTTCCAAATAAAAAAAAAACAAAAACAAGGACATTGTCTGAGCAGTGGGAAACAAAGGGCCTCATGAGAAATGTCCAGCGTTGCACCAATAGAATATTAGTTAGTGATAGTTATAATAATATTAAATACAAAAGTTTTAAAGTTTAAATCCGACAGTGACACGTTCACCTGGGATGTTAAAGAGCCTCACATGTGTTTTCAATGACACGGGAGAGCAGAGACGTGGGTGGTGAGGTTGCAGATAAGCATCACAGTGACTGAATGTAAAACACTGTCCGATAACATCTCGGCTCGTCGATCACCTCTGACTCCTCGTCGTCCCTCTTTGTGTTCGCTGCCACGGAAACAAAACTAAAAGTTACTGACGTGCGTGTTCGTCCACGAGGAGGAGGTTATGTTTTCACCTGCGTCTGTCTCTTGGTTTGTTTGTTGTCAGCAGGGTGTTCGCGACGCAGCTCGTTAGCTCTGTAACCACAAGCTGCCCTCGAACTCGTGGACTCGGGGTCACGACGTGGGAAGTCGCGTACGCGGCGCGTTTAGTTGCTGGGAAACGGCAACATTGACGTTAATATTACTGTCGGAGTCTAGAAGGCACAGACGCTAGCGATTAAGAAATATATTATTACAATAACTACCCAACCCCCAACATTTCAGAAAACATCAGGGACTTAGATCTCGCAGCAAATTCCTAGGTAGGAGGATTTGAGAATTCCACAAGAGGGAGCTGTTGTTAGGAACTCTCAGCATTACGTTAAATTAGAGAGATTAAATGTTAATATTAACAATAGACATCTGGGAATATTTACATGATTTATTTACAGTAAAGATTTCAATACTTCACATTCAGGACTCCGAGGTCCAGTCTGGAAGAAGTTTTGAGTTAACTCCATTAAAAAGTTTTAAAGTTCCGTGTGTACGATTTGGGTGAAATTGATCTTTTGGCAGAAACTGAATATAAAATAATCCTTTTGATGTTTTCACTAGTTTGTTTCATCTAAATTGTGAAAATTGTCATTTTCTTTACCATAGAATGAACTTTTTATATTTAAATACTTTATGTAAAACTAAACCTTTTGAGCTTTTATGAAAACTGAAGCTGCCACAGGTTCTCGTTCATATTTGGAGGTGAAGGGTTTTCAGCTGCAACATGATCCTTCACCACTAGATGTCCCTACATTCTACACACTGAACCTTTAAAGCTGTCTGCCTCCAAACTTTACATTAATAAGATTTCTCCATGTGTTGGACAGGGGGGGGGGGGGGGTTGTTACTAAAGAGGACCATCCTGTTGGAAGTGATTCTCGTTTCTTCTTCTGCCGCTGCCAGAAACCATCGGAGCTTTGGTTCAGTCGGAGCTGGGGGATCACCGACGTCGTCTTGTCTTCTGCTTCAGAGCAATAAAACAAATTTTCCTCCAACTCTCCGACCCAGAGGCACAAGATGTAAAACACAGAGAGGCGCCGCTGCCAGTCATCCGCTAACAACACGATGCTGCCGATGCTAAGTTCAGTTTCTGATCATCGCAGTTGAAGAGGAAAAAAAGATGAATGATCCTGTTTTATTGCTTTGTGCTGACTCAGCGTTTATTCTGCACTCATTCTGATATGAATCTTACATTTTTATCCTCTTAAGCAACTTGAGTCTTTGACAGTAGGTGAAGGAATGCAGCCTCCAGAGGAATGAACTGCACGGAGCGTTTCCAGCACTGTGTGTGTGTGTGTGTCTGTGTGTGTGTGTGTGTGTGTGTGTCTGAGTCGTACCAGGATCTAAACATCCACACTATCGTCTCCCGTTCTTTGCTTCCACAGCAGAACAACATGACCGCAGAGGATGTCTGTCTTCTTCTTTTTTTAACTCTTTCACTCTTTCACCCAGTTTTTTTTTTTGTTCGCTCTCTGCTGCTGTTTTTTTTTTTTCTTTAACAATTTTGCAGTTTTTCTATTTTTATTTTGTTCTTTAACGCACAGAATATTTACAAGTTTATTTCTCAACATCACAATCACAGGTTTTCAAACTAATATATATATATATCTATATTAATATAGTAGTTCATGATGACAGACAATGAAGGAAAGCAAAATTTAATTTCGAATAAAACTTTCAAAGTAACTGTGACTCAGGAGGGAGCTCCTCCACTAACCAGAGGGTCGGTGGTTCGATCCCGGTCCGAGTCCACGTGCTGAAGTGTCCTGTAAAGTGCTTTGAGTGTCATCAATACTAGAAAAGCTCAATACTCAAACGTGCGCCGTGTCCTCAAAAGACTATTTTTGAACAGGGCTCTCGTGCATGTTTCCTCTATCTGCTCTAAAGTGAATATTTAGATACAGCCTCTGATGTGACTACTGGAAGTGGACGAACCTACAGTTACACTGAGCAGCTATCAGGCTTGAAAGGGCCTGTGGCGGCATGAGGCTAGGACACACACACACACACACACACACACACACACAGATGGGAGATAAAGGCCTTGTCAGACAGCTGAGATATAGCACCAGAGCCCTGGGGAGTTTCAGGGGATTTCCACCAGGGGAATCGGACACATCGTCTGATTTACACTAACACTTTGGCTAAACTTGTGATAAAAGTTCACAAAAAGAAACATTACTGTATCTGTCTTTATCCATCTCGGCCTCCATCCGTCTCTGCCTCCGCTCCACGTCGCCTCGCTCCGTGAAGACTGTGGCAGCTCGTTGTGTCAGTCGTCTTTCACGTGTTATTGTGAAGCGGGGGTTTATAAAGTTGATAAAAGAATCAGTCATGAAATGATGGATTTTGACTTAAAAGAGAAGCTGATGTCGGAGACGAGGGTAAAAAAAAGAAGGAGAGAGAGAGAGAGAGAGAGGGTGAAAGAAAACACGTTCATTTTTATCTATGCTCTTTTTTTACTGAGAGCCAAGGAATGCAAAGAGGAATCTGGTGAGAGATAGAGAGGAGAGTGGATGGCACTGTGCTGTTTGCAAAGGTTTCTCTGTCTCGTTGCTCACAAACCTGCTACTCTCTGAAGTTTTGTGCAGTTTTTGAAAAACTAAACTCGACCTGTTGAGACCAGACGACCTCCTCAGAGTCTTTAAAACATCTCTCTATCACAAAGCGTGAATGAATGTAGAGTTTTATCTTTTGAGCGTTACTCCATTTCATCCCCCCCTCGGCTTTAAGAACTGATTATCACCTCCACCGAGCACCTTTTCATGTTTTCATAGCATTACGCAAAAAAAAACTACTCGACCGAGTTTATCGAAACTTGGCAGAAGGGTGGGTCACGTGTCGCCCGTAAATCTTTGGAGAGGATTTGATTAAACGTTGCAGTTTGATTAAATAATGTGAGTTATGGTCATTTCTGACATGTTTGTGGATTTCTTCATGGAAACACGAGGCTGACGGTTTGTGCTAATGTGAATGAACAGGTGAGATTTGAATCTGATCTCAGTACATTTAAATGCGATTCGGTGATAAAGTGGCCGATCCCTTCTTTAAATGTCCACGTTTTCTTCTTCACTGTATTTGTTTTCTCATTATAAACAGCTCAGGATGAGGAGATCTGAAGAAGAAGAAAACCTCCTCTTGTGTTTTAAAGGAGAGAAGCTTGGTGAAGTTCAGCTGATATGAAAGTGTAGAATGTGCTTTTTTTTTTTTCATTTTGAGACATTTGTGTGTTGGTGGAATCAAAAAGTCATATTTAATTTCTAACAATTACATCTTCATGACGATGAAAGTACATGAAACGAGTCCAGTGGTATTTCATTGATATCACTGTCTGGACTGAAACCGTTGAGTGAGCTGCTGTGAAGCTGTAAAACCTTGAACGACACGTGAGCGACTAATAAATAAATGTGAAATGTAGAAACAATTAAAAAAAAAAAAACTGAAGACCACAGAGACTGAAAGTGTTACTGTATCAAAACAGTTCACAAAACATTTACACAGAGAGAAACCACCGATTTCAATAATCTCACACGTCCGAGTACAAAATGTTCCACCGACATTCGATGTTTTCTGACTCCAACATTAACACATCAAAGAGAGAAGAAACAGTAAAGTAGAAACAGTTCCTGGTCCAAAAAGAAAGTCTGAAGTATATCAGTTCAGTTACATGTTTCTCCCTCATGGAAACGGATCAGTTCCCACAGTGAAGAGGTTTTTTTTTTTTTTATTTACATCTCGACCACCACGTCGCGGCCGCAGAGCCGGTGTGACCCAGCAGACACGCGTCAGAGCTCGCTGTCAAGAGTCCAGCTAATATTTACACAGCACGGAGACGAGAGACTCTACCGTCGACCTCCGAGGGCGCTGCGAGAAAAAAGATCCACTTTTCACAACACGCAAAAACAAAATATACAACCGCCTGTGTTCGCAAAGTGTGTTTTAATGCCGACGAGACAAAACACTGTATGAGGTGTCGGATTAATCAATTTCATCTTTTTTTGAATAACTGACACCTTTCTCCTTTTGAATCAATCCAGTGGAAGCTATTTTTGTCATGAACGGATAATAAATAAGCCATCGTTCAACGTAAAGAGATATTTACAGCGGCTGAGAAGAAGCTGAGCTGCAGCCAACGTGCCCGACCGTCACCTTTGACCTCCGTGCTGATGGTTGAACGAGATATTACATCAGAGTAAAGTCGGCGGATTCTTTAGCACCATGACGAGGAAAGTTACCAGTGTTCCTTCTGGAGCGGATTAGAAGAGCGGGACAAGAGGGCCTTATAAAATAAATGTAGATCTGACGGAGGGTGAGTACATTTTTATATTTACATCTACCTGACACAGTCCAGTTAGTAAAACCTGGAGGAACTCGTGTGCTGACTGACTCAAGGGAATGAAAATTAAAATCCAGAGGAAACATTTATTGAGCGGACAGGTCGGGTGATGCCAACAGATCTGAGGAAAAGTCCAAAACCAAGATTGAAGTGATTCTACGAAGTCTGCGGAGATAAAACCTGTTTGTATAATTTACATCTTCAAGAAACAGCAGGTTTATCAAATGTGTAAACACTTGCAGCTGAAGTCAAGAACTATTTTATTCTGTTTTTTTAAAACGACCTCTGAACGCAGGATGTGGATTCTAGTTATTAAAGTCTAAACGATAAACAACCATCAGGACCCGGCTGGATTTCACGCAGGCTAGTTTGTCAGGTGCACAGGGAGGTCGGCAGAAAATAAAAGCAGATGTGACCCAGATGTTCACGTGTGTAGAACTGGGGACGTGGGCTGGACTCAGGGGTTCAGATGGCGAGCTGCAGCTTGGTGAGGTTCCTCTGGTGCATGTTGTGGTGTCGCACCAGCTCGTCGCTCCGGGCGAACTTCTTCTGGCAGTTTGGCCACCGGCAGTTAAACGGCTTCTCGCCTGAGAGAGGGAGGTGTGAGGTGGGAGGGAAGGATGGACAGAGGAGGGGTTGAAGAAGAAGAAGAAGAAGAAGGAGTAGGGAGAGGTGATGAGAGGAGGAGTGAATGAGGACAGGAGGGTTTGAGAGTGAAAATGAAACGAGGATTAGAATATTGTGTCGATCAGAAGCTGAATGGGAGAATTAAGTCGACTTCATATAGAAAATGTTTCGTCCGTAACGACGCAGATCCAGAAATAATATTCTGTTCATGGTAAAACTCACTGAGCACTTTATTAGGAACACACCTGCTTGTTGAGTTCATCTTTCACATATGAAGAACGCAGCATTGTGAGCTCGACTTATTCTGCCGCCATCGATTTAACGTGGACACACGAAGAGAATCCAGAATTTTTTTACTAAATCAGCTCTTTTGGAAAATGTACAAATCTCTGTTTTAGTGACTGTAGAGGTTGTTTGTGTGAACGAGAAGCTCGAACGTGGAGGAAAATGTCTTGGCCTTAAAAAACCTGTTCTGATGAATCTCCGCTAAGACTAAACTACCAGTCAATCCTATTTCATCTGAGTGTTGTTACTGTCTCTCCAGCAGGAGGAGGCTCCATGTCACGAAACCCGTCTCAAACTGGTTTCAAAGAAAAGATAGTAAGTGAATGGTTTCCTCCACTAACGTGATTCAAACACCAGATCGGTCGCGTTAACGTGCAGCTGACAGATCTTCTAGTGTTCCTAATAAAGTGCTCACTGAGTGTACAAACAAATTACTCTTAATCTCTATGCAAATATTAAATGGATGAAGAAGAAATGAAAAAATAAAAGTTTACGCACTTGTTTTACCTGTATGAGTCCGGGTGTGTGTCTTAAGGTGGTCAGACCGAGAGAACTTTCTCTGACACGTCTCGCATTGGAAGGGTTTAACTCCTACACACACACACACACACACACACACACACAAACGTTCACAAGTCCACACATTCAACACACAAACAAGCCAGAGTTCACACACACATACAAACACACAAATAACACATTCACCCTCACACACACGGAGGGAGATAGAAAAATACAGTAGAGCAGAGGCTTGCAGGCGTTTGAAGCCATTCAGAAGTTTTGCCAGCCTTTTCGTGACTTCATCTGAGAGGAGCTGGGTAAAGTGCACCACTGTTCTCATTATGCAAACTGTGCCCTTCACTAGGCTGCAGTATCCACAACATGGCTGTCATGCAAACAGCGGAGAAAGGCGAGTGGTGAGGGCAGAGAGAAAATAAAAGACAGGGAGGCAGAGTGAAGAGAATCAAACCTGTGTGTCTCCTCTGGTGTCGTTTGAGCTGGTCGGAGCGGGAAAACCTCCGGCCGCAGTCTGTGAACTCACACTGGTACGGTTTCTCCCCTGGGCAAAGATAAGAGTTTAATAAAGCGATCTGTTATTTAACCTTTAAAATACCAGATAACACACATGCATCCACAGGGGAACAAGGTACACAGGCGTAATACTGCATCTTCATTCATCTGAAAATAATAAACTTTGGTTTTAAACTCTTCAAAAGAGACAGGAGCTTAATCCAACTGTTTCAGACAGAGGCTGAAAAGAGGAGCTGCAGCATTAGACATTATAGAAGCTGTTCATTAACACCACCCGCTAAAATGATCAACCTGAATATGAGCAGAATGTGTGTTCAACATCTGAATATCGTCTGGTTTTCATATTCTTCTGCAAACGTCACTGCTCTTTACTGAAATCCTTGTTTTCTATACAAACAACATATTCTATAATTTTTTCTCTCTTGTCATTCTGACTTGTCCCCCCCCCCCCCCCCTGCTGTGGAATCAATAAATAAAGTTTTTATCTTTTCCTTCACTGCCACTGAACATTTGACTGGAAAACCAAAGGATTTCTTCAGTTGACAAAACAGGAAGTATTTTCTGGCAGCAGCAGATAAGGAAATTTGGGGCCAATGGAAACATGACTTAAAACATTTGTTGTCCTGAAGCCAGAAAGACTTTTGAGTGAGTTAGGAACAAGTCGGCTCCGATGAAAAATGCGTCTGAGTGGAAACTCTGGCATCAACAACACAGCCTGTCATCGTGCGTGTGATGTCACGGCGTGTTGTTCTGTTGGTTTCACCTGTGTGTTTACGACTGTGCATCTGCAAGTGAGACAGCTTGAAGTAGCGCTTGTTGCATCCTGGGTAGGCGCACATGAACGGTCGCTTCTCGCTGGTCTCGGAGCGCACGATGGCCGGAGCGATGCTGGGCACCCGCCTCACGTCCTGCACGAACACACACACGCACACACACAAACACACACACACACTCACTATTTTATTTGTGTTTAGCTGAATCAATACAACAAGACAAAGACATGAATCTGTCATGGACTCGTAGAACTAAGACGTAAGATGCTAAAACATCTTGTTGATCATTTTACTGCATTGACGTTCAGCACCTGTGTTTATTTCAGAAACCAACCGGGCATGTTCCGCTCTGCAAGCCCCACCCCAGAGCTGCTTGTGTCAGGTACTACCCTCTGAGCAGGGACTTTATCGGGGGTAAAAAATATTTAGTTGAATTGAGACCCTGGCCCCTGCAGTGGAAACACACTCCTGCAGAGGTTCCCGGGGAAAGTGTCTGTGTTGCAAACGTTGCTTGAGACAAGACGGAGAAAAGTTTAGATGTCACGAGAATAAAGTGATAATTTTACAAGAGTGAAGTTTTAATATTTAGACTTTATTCTTTTAAAATCAAGTAATATTGTGACTTTAGTTTCTTAATTTCTTCTTCCGATGTAAATAAAAAACACCCAGATTAAAAAAAAAAGATATAATTTTCTAGACAGGATGATTCATTAGCTGTTATTCTATTTAATCAACAACCAATGTGATTTAAAAAATCAGGCACTTAAATCTGTCACGTGTGTAAATAAGAACATGTGACGTGTCTGGCTCGTGAGGATCATTATGACAAAGTGGTCCAATATTCATTAGATGTGAATTAGCAGTAAAATGACCCCAGACTGACTGAGCCCGAGGGGAGCTGTTAGTCACGCCTGTTAGACAGAGCGCCGCCCCCATTACTGCCCCTCCGCTCACTGCAGACGCTGCCGAGGAACAGGAAATAACAAAACATCTTTTACATTCGAACATTTCTTCAACTCATATATTCGTCCACCCGGTGCGTGACATTTAAATATTTTCTCCATCTCTCTCCGGCCTCTTGTCTTTGAGATGTTCCCACTTTGTGCAACTCGTCTTTAAAGCCTCTCTCCCCTCCACCCACAACCATCTGCTCCTCATTTCCTCTGCTTAGCATTAATGGTGAGACGGACGTGGAGGTCGACCCCGTTGTAATTACTGCTGTTAGCAGCTATTGATAAGTGTACCTGAGGAACGACCGCGTACAGTGAGCGGCTAAAACTGAGCAGCACCTTCCACCTCAGATGCCACATTACACTGGAGGTTGAAGTGTGATGAATCAGTTTAAACTGGTTCCTGACGAACTCAAGGTTTCAACGCAGCTGAGTTATTAAAGAAACCAACTGCGAAAGGAAACGAGGCATGTGAGCTCGGCACGCGGAGGCCGATTTGATGAATGAACACAACAGTTGTGAAATAATCCGTCAATAAATTGAGAAACATTTGAAATCATTTTCTCAATCATCTGTTATTTTTACGGCCGCGTTGGCTGAATAAGAAATAAGACAAAGACGCAGCTCAACTAGCACGTTAAGGTTTGCGGCGTACTTATGTGCAGCAGTTAGCTCCTCGGCTATTTGGTTTATTCAGTTGGGTTTTTTTTCTTTTTATTTACAGTTTTGTTTTATATAGTCTACATTTTATATATCTACTGTTTTCTCATATTCTTCAAAAAATATAGAAATATAATTAATAAGAATCTTTCAGGAAATATGCTCCATTATTTCACACATTGTAAATGATTCTTAATGATGTAATAATATACATATTTATATATATCAGATCATTTATTGTGATGATTTATCTATAATTCATAATTCATTGGATTATTACTGAACAATGAGTATTTGAGTAATTGATCTAATGTGCCTGCAGTAATTTAAACTGTGAGATGAATCAGAAATCAGCAGGATGATCATTCATCCATTCATTCATCTCAGGATCCAGCGTTTTAACAAAATGTTTGATGGAGAATTAAATTCCACAGCTGAGATTTAGTGAAAACCCTGAAATAAAAAACCAGCAGCGAAGAATCACTTTGTTTCTCGGTTGTTGTCTCTCGTGTGTAGCGGCTCTTTAATCGTTCTTTAAATGGCACAAGAGTGAGGCTTTTGTTTATTGTTCTGAGCGGAGCCAGAACTCGTAGAGTGCACGTGTTTCATGCAGTACATTCGTCTGATTTTTTATTTTTTGTTTGGAGGGGCGGGGGGGGGCTAAGAAAGACAAGAAGCAGGGTGAATAATGAAACAGGCCTCGGAAAAGAAAGAAAGAAAGAAAAATCTCAAGAAGTCTCGCTGCGGACTGAGAGAAGGTCTGGAGAATCTCTGCACTCCGTCCTTCAGAGCTGCTGACAGACAATAATTAAAATCTAATGATTTATATACATTCGGATCCCTGTATGGAAACTATATCTTTACCCAGTGTAACCCTATGTGTGTGTCTGTGTGTGAGTGTGTTTCTACACTGCTAATGGATTTGTGGAAAATGATTCCTCTCGACCTCGAGGGCTGCCTTTTAAAAATCTTTGTGTGTTCAATCGTAGCCGTGTGTGTGTGTCAGTGTGTGTGTGTGTGTGTTTGTAAATCTCTGCTCTGCTACATATCAGTGTTTCCTCTTCATGTCGTCCGGTTATTGCATCAGCTTCTCCAACACTCATCTCTTTCGGTCGGCTCATTAAAAAAGTATTTTTAAAAAAAAAAAATAAAGCTCCTCTCCCTTCACTTTGTATTGTGTGTGTCGGTTTCGGTGAGTTGTGTTCATGCCGATGTTGTCACGACGCGGTCACATCAGTGCGAGTGAGCAGACAAGACGGTCAGTGTGACCTCACGTTGGCCTCCTGACAGTGAGTGAAGCAACATGAACAGACGATGCGGTCGTTTACCTGGATTCCCCTGAAGACTCCGTGTGTGTGTATGCGGTACTGTGTGCTGCAGCTGTACACCATCGGGGTGTTGGGGTCACTGTCGTATCCTGCTGCGTGGCTGCCAACACAGAGAGAGAGAGAGAGAGAGAGAGAGAGAGAGAGAGAGAGAGAGAGGAGAACCATGACGCTGACGCATTTATTCAGCAAAGTAAACTGTTCTTTGACTTCACAGTGAGAACATCAGAACTGTTCACTTGATCTATTCGTGTTTACATTTTTTAACATCAATGCATTTTTATATTTTGGCTCAAACTTTTCAGTCCAAATGATTTCACTTGAAAATGTCACTTTGCTAAGGAGGAAGAATCAAGAGTCATGTGAGACGATTCATTTACGACAAGAATAAACTTATATCATCATGGAAATATAGTCAAATGAACCGGTCCTTGTGAGATGCTCCATATTTCTTCATTTTAACGCAGACTCCTCGACTGATATGCTTCCAGTAAAATGACACTGGACCTAAAATTATGACTTCATTCTCATAAAATCATAACTTGATTCACGTCATATTATGATTTTTCTCTCGAAATCTTGGCCCTGATACTTTCTGATGAACGTAAAGACGTCAGAAAACACGAACGTGATTCAGGGACATAAATTCACAGAGTAACAAACATCGGCAGGTCTATCGAGCGTGACCCGAGTGAGTCGGAGTGAGCCGGCACAGCGAGGTCAGGGAGATATCGTTACTCAAACAGCTTGTCACCCGTAATGCAAAACACAGATCATGTGTAGAGTGTGGAGATGTAACTGTAGAGATGTGTGCTGCAGATTTATGCTTTATTTTTCATAATTTGTCAGAGCGGCACATATCCAGCTGAGCCCTGGATGTGTCTGTGTGCACACGTTTGTATTGAAAAATGAAAAACTTTAAAAACTTGAGAGAAGAAGAACAAACCCTGATACAAGATCAGCTGGTTCATGAGTTGAAACTGAGTCGTGTGTGGGTTAAAGGTATAAATATATATATATATATATGTACATATATATATATATATATATAACTTTGGTGATTTAGCGCCATCATCAGATCAAACCAGTATTTTAACTTCCTGGTTTGACTAAGTTAAGATGACGTTTAACATCTGCTACAGTCTCACGTTCATTCATTCATTCATGTGTATTAATCAATTAACTCTTTATTAAGTATTCCTACATTTTGCCAAACAGATGAAAAATGTTTCATAAGTAAATAAAATGTTTTTTTTTTAAATTATAATCATATAAAAATGAATTGTAAAAAGTAATCAGTGAGAAACCCCAGGGAGCGTTCAGGCTTAAAAAGAACACAACTAGAATCTAAAATATTAAAAACATTCATTAATCATCACATCACGTCATCACTAGCTATAGATTCACTTGTGATTCAGACAGTTTTCAGTATTTCACTCAGAACTGAAGCTGCTCTGTGACACAGCTGCCTCTCGTATCTTCTTGTGATAACAGAGGAACAAAAAGCTCTTGTCTCTGAAATGTGTCGTATTTCAGTCGACTGAACGAGGACGATGGGAGTTTGCATCCTGAGCCGCAGCAGTGGGAACGGACAGTAAACAGCCGGGCGCTCATAAGGCGCTCATTGTCCGTCTCCATTTTGCCGAGTACGAGAGACATCAACAGACCTCGTGAATGACACTTGTGCGATGCTGTGCTTATGTTCATTCATGTTTCTTTGGGGATTTTTTTCAAAAATTTGAATTTTTAAGACTCCATTCAACCTCGTCAGTGTGCTCCCGCTGGCTGGAGGGGTGTGGTGCGTTCAGTCCTCACCGAACACGCCACCGAACACGCCACCGAACACGCCACCGAACACGCCACAGAACAAAGTAGTGTAAAAATATATAAATATGATAAACAACACAGAAGTGGACACACAGACTCTGAAGTTTTTCCCTGACGTCAAACTGTGAAGTCAACATAGTAGTCGTAGTATTAAGCGTCAATATGTGAGATTTATATTTCCTTAAAATCTGCTGACTTGAGAGAATTACCCACAATTCACGGTATGGTAAAAAAAAACATCAGCTCCAAATGTTTCGGTTTCTGATGTTTACAAAGATAAGACGACATAGAAGTGAAGCCAAAGTGCCCTCTGGTGGCTGACTGCAGTATAAGTCACGTGTTAGTAGATGGGACACAGGATCCAAAGTAACAAGTACACATTAAACAAATTTTTCTCAAAGATGGTTTCTGTCACTCGAGCTGGTTCTTATCGCACAGCTGCATGTTCAAGCGCTCACTGGTGCGGTGAGTTTGGTTTTAATATGTGTTGATTTAAAACAGGATGGACTGACTCATGATTGGTCGAGCATTTCTGAATATTGGAAGGAAGTAGAGACATGTCGTCCATCTTTATTTACAGTCTGTGGTTCAAATGCTGAGGATAAAATACTTCTATGAATCAGAGTGTAAGAGTCTAAGAGTGTAAGAGTCTAAGAGTGTAAGAGTCTAAGAGTGTAAGAGTGTAAGAGTCTAAGTGTGTAAGAGTCTAAGAGTCTAAGAGTGTAAGAGTCCAAGAGTCTAAGAGTGTAAGAGTCTAAGAGTGTAAGAGTCTAAGAGTGTAAGAGTGTAAGAGTGTAAGAGTCTAAGTGTGTAAGAGTCTAAGAGTCTAAGAGTGTAAGAGTCTAAGAGTGTAAGAGTCTAAGAGTGTAAGAGTCTAAGAGTCTAAGAGTGTAAGAGTCTAAGAGTCTAAGAGTGTAAGAGTCTAAGAGTGTAAGAGTGTAAGAGTCTAAGAGTCTAAGAGTGTAAGAGTCTAAGAGTGTAAGAGTCTAAGAGTGTAAGAGTGTAAGAGTCTAAGAGTGTAAGAGTCTAAGAGTGTAAGAGTCTAAGAGTGTAAGAGTCTAAGAGTGTAAGAGTGTAAGAGTGTAAGTGTGTAAGAGTGTAAGTGTGTAAGTGTGTAAGAGTGTAAGTGTGTAAGAGTGTAAGAGTCTAAGAGTCTAAGAGTGTAAGAGTCTAAGAGTCTAAGAGTGTAAGAGTGTAAGAGTCTAAGAGTGTAAGAGTCTAAGAGTGTAAGAGTCTAAGAGTGTAAGAGTCTAAGAGTGTAAGAGTGTAAGTGTGTAAGAGTCTAAGAGTGTAAGAGTGTAAGAGTGTAAGAGTGTAAGAGTGTAAGTGTGTAAGTGTGTAAGTGTGTAAGGTGACGCCAGGTTCTGTGTGAATATTTGTTATGGGACTATCTGCTCTTCCTCTTTAGGTTCGACTCCCCTTCACTTCCTCTTCCTCACCCCCTGTTCCTCTTTATCTCCGCTGACTCTGTCCTCCTCCTCCTCCTCCTCCTCCCGTTGCTTTCTCTTCCTCCTCATCCTTACTACTCCCTCACACCTCCCCTCCTGTCTCCTGCTCCCCCTCACCGGCGGAGACAGCGCAGAGAGAGAGACACCAGCACGGTCAGAGCCGAGCAGCGCTGTCGAAACACCACGAGATGTTTTTATCAAGCCTCTGCACAGAGCTCGTCATGTGCCGATGAAGAATAAAAACACAGTCGTCTCCGGACACACGTACACAACCTCCCAATGCAGCAACACAACGACAGAAATTCCTGCTTTGTGTTTACGTACGAGTCTCTATCAGACACACACACTTGTTAGCTATGATGAACGCCTGTTGGCTCGGAGCAGGAAAGCATTTGTTTGACCAGCGTGATGCGATCAGGCTGCGATGCAGGTCACGGTGACACGCAGTCCAGTAGGTACGGCTGAATGGTTTTAACTCTGTCAGAAAAGTGGAAACAGGACAAATGAGACGTCATGGGGCTGAATTTGATGATTGAACTTTAAATAACAGGATGTAAAGAGTTTCTTCAACTATGTAAAGTGCTACAGAACTTATTTTTTTAAGTTTCTTAGACCGGACTCTGGTTTTCTGAAGCATTCACTGTCCAAACTGATGTCCAAAAATAATGGCATGAAGAATCCACACTGTTGACTCCTCGACGTACAGGCACTTCCTGTCATATATATATATATATATATATATATAATGAAATAAATGATCCTTCAAGTTGTTGTTCAGGCAGTGAAGGTGTCGTTGTTTCCCTCCGTCTGATAAAACACAAACTGGACTGACTGCTGCTGTTTGAAGGGAGCGATGGATGAGTTCCTACCTCTTCATGGTGGAGGCCAGTGTATTGACAGGGTTCCATGCCACACACTCCAACTGAGAGGTCATTTGATATAAATTGTCTGCGCTGTGGAGGAAAGACAAAAACGTAGAAGAGAGGCTCGTGAGCTGTGCACTGGACGGATCATTCACCAGGTTCAGGGGTGAGTATGAGCAACCATCATCGTAGTTAGTAGAACGCTTTAATACACACACACACACACACACACACACTCACACACACCCTCACACTCACGCAAATGTTAAAGAATGTGCCTCAGACAGACACAGAGAAACCTTAATTCTCCCATGACAGCCATCTTTCATTAAACACAGCGGACTCCACCGTCATTATTCATACCTGCCATGTGATTAAATACACTGCTACACACACACACACACACACACACACACACAGTAGATTTATAGCTCTCACCCCCTGACACCACAGCCCTTCCATCACACCACCTGCAGGCTCGCAGCAGTGTGGCTGGGGTCGATGTGGTGCCTGGTACCCTGCTCATTACAGCAGCTCTTCTCTTACAGTAGAGCGGCGGCACACAGCCAGAAGAGCACAGACGGTATTTGGAATGGAGGCGGTTGAGCAAGAGATTTTAAATTACAGATCCGTGACATTTTCAAATAAATAAGCGTCTGCTGCTCCTCTCCGCTGCCGAGCCGTGGAAACTGTCACTGATTCTGTCAACATCCATTCAACGAACTGTCTCCGTCCTAATCTCCTGCCCTGAACCACCAACGTGTGGAGCAGCGGGAAAACTTCGCAGGATTCTTTGGAACAAACGGAGGAAAGTGAAAGCTGAAGAGAATACAAGGACAACTCTCTAAGTACTACATAAGTAATATACTGCCATACAGCCACAGTACCACCATATACTTCAATATACCACCGTATACTACAATATACCACTGTATACTACAATATACCACCGGATACTACAATATACCCCCGTATGCCATTTTCACCTTTTAAAAGACAACAACAACGAAGTTCCCCTTTAAGAGGCTTAATTCCCACACTGATGTATTAATGTATTTACAGATGAAGTAACCTGACCTAAATAATATCTGTTCATAAAAAATTGTCTATTTCTCCTCTGATCTTCAACAACATTTATTTTTGATTGTTTTATTACATTTAAAGTCAAAATTCAGCATCAAGAAATAAAATCACTTTTATTTTGGACGTTCACTAATTGTCTAAAACACGTCTCCACTCTGTGCAGATTACTGCGTCTTATGCTGTTTCTTACCATGATAAGAGTGTGGATCTGTGTGTGTGTGTGTGTGTGTGTGTGAGAGAGGCAGAGACACACACTCATACTCTCTCTCTCTCTCTCTCTCTTTCTCTCTCTCTAATAAAAAGACATGAGCATGTTTTCATTTCATGTTGTTCCAGCAGCCGGAGCTGACGGCCTGTAGAGTAAATACAGTCCTGTTGGTACCAGGCTGCAAGATTAGACGACTGAGTCAACTCTCATGAGCATTCCCAGCAGTGTGTGTGTGTGTGTGTGTGTGTGTCTGTAGATATCAGTTATGTTTATGACAAAGAAGACCCTCAGATTTAGACGACAGCCGAGGTCCACCCCACATCTCTCTCTCTCTCTCTCTCTCACACACACTGAAACTTTCATATCCACCCTGCTGTAGTAATTTACACTGAATTCCTTCAGTTTCTCCGTCGATGAAAAACAAAGCGTCAGCGGCATGTGAAGAATGTTTCATTTAGAAACATAACGACAAGCAAACAGCGAGGAGGTGCACCGACCGATTCTTCATACCTTGTGAAAGTGAGAGAATAATCTTGGATCCAGAAATTACTATTTATTTATTTTTTGGCCCATTTTCCGTCCTTCCACCACGTTTCAATAAAATCGGTTCAACAGTTTTTGTGTCATCCCGCTGAGAGACCAACATGCGATGAAAACACGACCTACACGAGGTAAAAATAGAACAATATAATAATGATGATTATTTAAAAGTTAAAGCAGAATAAATAGTTCCCAAAATATTGTCTGATTAATAAGTCAACCCACTTTCCGTCGGCACTTCCTCCCAGTGTTAGTCGACTTCCTTCAGTGGCACCGTGACTTAGCGGTGACGTGCATGTGAAGGTCGTTCATTAAACCAGTTGAGGGAGAAAACTGCAGCAGAAAACAACTGAAAACCACCAAAGAGCAGAAGCCAGAGGAAGGAGGACAAACGCAGAGGAGGAAGCAGCAGTGGCAGACAGACCTGTGCTCAAGGTGAACATCCTGTTCAAACCTGCATCCTGCAGCCGCTCACTGAGTTACCGACGTTTGACACGATCAACAATGCTTTTGTTTCTGTTTGCTTCGTTTTAAAAATAGATTTTTAAAGACAGAATACACGTGTTTGTTCTTGTGCTTTATATCTTTATGAGGACACTTTGGGACAGTGAGGACATTTTGCCCGGTCCTCACGTTTTCAGAGATCTGTTTCTGGGTCAATACTTCGGACCCGAGCCTGTTTCATGCAAAAGGCCGCATGTGATGCGTTCCTCCTGATCCCAGGTCGGCTGACGACCACGTCTCCCCCCATAATGCACCACTACATCGTCCATGTGATTCACCCATCATCCTCAAAAAAAGTCATCATTAACAGATGTGTTAATCTTTGTTATCTGTTAATAAAACTAAACTTGTTTCAACGAACTTCATTAAAAATGAAAAGTGAAATTCATAAAATGAGAAACCTTATTAAAGCTCGGGTAGGTAATCCTGTAGGAGCTAGAACCAACAGAATACCCAGCCCAGCTTCAAAGCACGTGAACGTGGACTGACGACTGCAAGGAGACGACTTTTCCATCAGTCGCTAGCTAACTTCTGTTTATCCTCTCTGCGTCAGCGCTGAAGCTCGAGCGGCTCGATCGCAGCCAGACAGGTTGGTCATTGACAGCAAATCATTTCACTCAGTCCACATGAAGCGACCGGTCACGTTCCTGCAGCGGCCGCAGACCCCGGCTTTACTTACTTACTGACGCGACGTGAAGAGGATTTCAGCAAATAACAATGAAAAGTGTTTCAGAAAGAAATGAAACAACCCAAGGGGGGGGGGGGGGGGCAACGTTTTCCAACCACAACTCAGGAGAAAGAACACGACAAACTAAAAGTCGGCCGTGCAGTGTGAGCAGGTTGTGATGTTCACTGCTCGGAGGAGAAATGAATTATGAAGAAGTAGACTTTGTGTGTGTGTGTGTGTGTGTGTGTGTGTGTGTGTGTGTGTGTGTGTTACCTGTTGTAAGGGTTCCTCAGGAGCAGAGCCTGGCTGCCTGTACAGCTGTCTGACGGTGTGTGGCATCCATAAACAGGAGGAGGTACAGGATACTGCTGCTCTCCTATGGGACACACACACACACACACACACACACACACACACACACACACACACACACACACATGCAATTATGAAATATATGTAGAAATGCATTTGTGGGTCTGTGCACCTATAAAGTCTGCAGATGAAGGTGAACTCCTCCACGACTCCCTCGGAGGAAATGAATTTAAACTTCCTCTATATCTCATCTCTTTTAAACTCTGCCCTCTCTTGCCCTCCCTGAGTTTTCTCCACTTTTCATCGGTTTCTTCTACAAATAAAGACCCTTCGCTTCGAGTTTCTAATCTCCCAGCTTCCCCGGCAGCGCGGCGAATGGCTCCCTTGACATTTCCCTACATTCCAAAATCCCTCTCAGCCCCAGTTTTCCCGATTATCTTTATAAAGCACAACGGCATAAATTTACAGCGGCGGGCTTCATGAAACATTTTAAATTTAAATATTTACCAATAACATGCGCAGGGGAGGGATTAAAAAAGAAGAGGTGGATGGATGAAAGGAGGAATATGAGGAGGAGAGGAGGGAGTTGTGAGTCAGGATGTGGGTGATTTATACCTCTGACATGCGAGGTCACGGCGGAGACGTCAGAATAAGGGACAAGACTCTCCCTAGGTGAGGGCCACGGAGCTGCCATACAGACGCAGCTGTGGCTTCAGATACACGTGAAGCTCTATGAACCTTTTCTTTTCAGAAAAATGAATATTGGACAGAACATTATTCTGTGTAATGGAATCATCTAAAACTTTCTATCTGCTATAAGACACATCTCCGCTTCCTCCCACCATCCAGAAATGAAGCCAAAATATCCTGGATCACGAACAATACCAACGTGAGCCGATGGCGTCGTTTGGAGACGAGGAACCGAGGTACCGCCCACACGTGCTCCACCAATCATGAGTCAGTCTCTGTGTCAATCACTTCACCCAGTTTTTATAGCATCAGATAACAAATTAAAACCATCAGTGTGATAAGAACGACCTTAAATTACTTTTAACTGTTTCTTTTACTTGTAGTTTGACTTTTAAAGTTTGGACCGTGACCCTGAGACTCTCTGATTACTCCTGCGACAACTGTGAAGTTTTGTTTTTGCACATCTGATATTCCTATTTATTCATTTAAGTCACATTCCTAACTTTACCTTTACCTCTCGTTCTTCGCTCTGTGTGTAAAGCCCTTGACAGGCGGCTGTAACGATTTGTATGAAGCACATCTATCTATTTATATCCATCTATCTGTTAACATGGAGGAGGCAGGGTTTGTGACCTATCCTGCACACAGCCACCAGGAGGCGATTGAGACACTGTGGCTTCACTTCTAAGAGCTGTCCTGTCGTCCGTCTTCAATGAGACAAACAGGTTCATGGTGAGTGAGTAAAATCTATCGATACGAGCGTCGAGAGAGTGAACATGATGCTGAGGAAGACACACACACACACACACACACACACACACACACACACACACACACACACACACACACACACTCACCCATTGTGTTCTGCTGAGTTAAAGCGTCCTCGTGTTTGAAGGTGTGGTTGGAGAACTGTGAGCTGTGGTGCGTTGGAGTGTGGCCGTAATTCCCGGGTCCATCGAACGCAACTGTGCTGTAACCTGCAACACACAAAGAAAAGAGTCTTTAGTTCAACAGACTCTTCACGTTTCTACTTTGATCGACGGTGACAAGTGGAGTCAACGTCTCGTAAACAGATCCATTTCTTTCTGAAGACATTTTATTATTGACGGGACAGTGAAGTGTGATGAGGACGGAGGACGGAGGAAGCCACGGCCCACGGCTGCTGCAGGGACACTCGAGCTTCTGCATGTTGTTGTGTTTCTTTTCACATGAACGCTTGTTTCTCCAAATCAGCTTTAGAGTTAATATAAAAACTTGGTCCTGTGATTCTATAAATGGTTTTGCAGATGTTATGACCAGGTCCCGATAAAGTCAGAGCAGCTTGGTGTCTCGAGAATCACTGACGTTGACAATAAAATATAAAAAGAAATATATTAAACTGACATTAAGTCACCTGACGACCAACATTTTTATTTAAATGATTTTCTGATTGTTTATGTCTCCGTCAAACCTGAAAACATTTCTACATCTTAAAATTTAATTATCTTAGTTATGTAGACTCGTAGGTCCCCACAACACTGTGTAAACACATTTAAGTCCCCACAACATTTGTAATACCAAGACCACACACACACACACACACACACACACACACACACACACACACACACACACACACACACACACACACACACACACACACACACCCCTCTAGATCTGTGCCTGGCACCCCAGACCTGACTCATGACTTTGGCTGACCTACAGGACACAACACACTCTCATAAATCATGCACGAATGACGCACACACACACACACACACACACACACACACACACTCACACACGCTTCATTAATTCAAATGCAACACTTTCACTGACTTTACTCTGAATATGTGGGTGAGGAGTGGGGGAGTAGAGAGAGAGAGAAGAGAAAAAAAAACTCATTAAACTTCTTCATTTATCTTCTACTCACCCCTGTCTGACTACGCCCCCCCCCCCCCTCTGTGTGTGTGTGTGTGTTGCCCTGAGGTCCAGCACTGAGGTGACAGACAATGGGGTCAATTGGTTTTCATCTGGAAAAACTGAAAGTCTGGAAATACCCCGAGATTTTTTTTTTTTTTTTTTTACTGTCTCACAAACTTCAGCGACGTTGAAATAGATCGAATAAAAGAACTTTCAGAGAATCTGAGGAAAAGTTCTTCAATAACCTGATTCATTACCTCATCTTCACTTTTCTTTTAAAGGTTATTCATATTCCAAACAGAAAATCTGTTTCACTTCTGTCAAATAATTGATGTCAAAATAATTCTCCAAAGAATTTAGTCAGTGAAATACAAGCAGAGAAACTTTTAGATTTATAAAAGTTATTTTTACAGAACGAACGTAAAAACATAAAATATAAAATTGTTCCCCTTCAAATCTGCATCCAGATTTTCTCTGTATCTACATTTTTATTCTTGTTTTATATCTATTACATATCTGTTGTCTATTGATCTTCACATTTCAATTCTTCTATTCTTCAATTCTTCCTTTTTAACTTGTGAAACACCTCGTTACTGTGTTTTTAAAAGACGCTTCATTCAAAATCTTTACAATCACCATTATTTTATATTGTTCCAGTGAATCTGAAATCTCTAATGTCTGGGAAACACTCAGCGGACTGAGTGAGAGATGAAATCCGTGGTGGAGGGAGCAGGCGCTGACGTGACGGTCGCTGTGTGACCCGGCTCTGTATCATCTCCGCTGTGACCTGAGTCCTGCTGTTAGTTTGTTTGTCTGTGCTCGTTCAGCCACAGCAGGGAGGAGCAGATAAAGCAGGTGAGAGGTCAGCTCGGCTCTTTCATTTTGATGTTATTCCTAAATTATCTGCTTGATAAGCATGTTATTACTAATTAATCTGTTGGTTAACCACTCAGAGATTCGTTATCCCGACTGCAGCGGACCTGGGATCAGATGTGAGCACGCAGGGTTTTTTGGGTAAAATGTGATGGACACTCTTTCTTTACTTCCAGTGACTTTAATGTGAATCTGCAGATGTGATAATGATGATTTCAAATGAGACGGACGAGCTGTCACTTCAACTGAACTCAATTTAAATCGGTTCAGTTCAAAAGAGACAAACGCAAATTAATGATTTATTCTGATTTTGTTCTTCAAATTAAAACGCACACTTACACTGTGACTTGTGTGAAAAAGGTTCAGTGTGAGGTCACACACACTCAAATACAATATCATGTGTACATAACACTAAATGTAGTTATTGTGTGTTAATATAATTAATTTAATTAATATGTGTAGCAAAAAAAATACTAGATCTCAACAGACAAAACTAAAGAATAGGATTAACTCCACAATATCTCAGGATAAATAACTTCCTTCTTTTAATTAAAACTGAATTTAAAAAGTACATGTTTTAATGCATTATCCTTATCCATGAATTATTTCTTCAGATGCAGTTAAAGATTTTTTTAAAGCATTTAAATTGTAGAAGCTGTGTCTTATTGTGTATTTGTTGTATTAATGTTGAGGCTGCAGTTTTCTCATCAGCTTTAATACAGACGTTATTAATTAGGCACAGTTGTCTTGTAGAATCAACTTTCTCTTTCACTGTATCAGAGGAGTTTTATCATAAAGTCCAAAGTTTCAAATTAATATGATTTAACCGAGAGAGATATTTCCAGGATGAAGAGAAATAAATATTTAAAAAGAGACAAACTCTGGTTTAAATATTCGGCCGTAAAACAACGATATTAAAATCAAACACCGCAACAGAACCATGAAGACATGAGCACAATTACACGCTTACTGAAAAAAATCTGTGATTAATGATTAAAAAAAAAAAAGAAGTTGCACGTCGTCGTGAATCTTCAGAGTGAATCTGTTTCGCTTCATGTCAAGTTAAGATTTGACGAGTGGCGTCTGATCTACTTCACAGTTGTCTTGTCATTTTAAAAACTTGTTTCCGCTCATCGTTCGTGAAGTGAAGTACGACTTCAGTGAAGAGGAACGTCCAGGTTTCTCCTATAAATGAACAAGTGTCCACCGAAATAAAGGAATTCTTCGGTCCGTTATGTTTAGAGTCTGCAAACAGGCACGAAGAGTTATGTATTGTCTCTGTGTAAAAGTCCGATCGTCTGTTCTTCACTGGAAGAGAACAGTCTCTCTGACGTTTATTGGGATTTATATGGTTTCTTATTAACTGTGACACGGCGTAAAAAACCCACGAGTGAACTAAAACCAAAGCCAGACAGTTTAAACTGGACGAAACAATGCAACATACCTGTTAAACAGCTGCAGCTTTACTTAGGAATCTGCGCGACCTGTGCAGGAGGATTTTTGTCACGTTTCAGTTTTACAGTCAGATCGGAAAACGGGTCAGTTTGTGCATCTGTACCAACTTCACGTTTAGAGACATTGAAAAGAACAAGCAGCGAGTGTTGAACTTTGTTTGACACAGAAAATGAAGCTTTCCAAAGACAGGAGGAGAAAAACAGCGAGGACGACAAAACCTCAGAGAGATTCCATCAGAGCCTCTGAGAGAAAAGGTGACGATCGAGGGGTGATGATGCTTTTGTGATTGACTGACCTCTGACACACACACACACACACACACACACACACACACACATAGCACTACCTGTCTGGTTGCGGGCCGCCTGCTGTGTGTCCATGCAGTTGGTCAGGTATGGCGGGTTGCTGAACATCCTGCTGGGGGGCTGGTGATGGTGCGGAGCCGTCACAGGCGGCGGTTGGCTGGAGGTCGGCGGCGGAGGGGGCGCCCCGAACGCTGCCCCGTACCTGCAGGCCCCCGTGCCCGTGAACTGGCCCGAGAAGTGGACGGTGAAGGCGCTGAGGCCACAGTGGGGGTCGGCTTCGTGGTGGTGGGGGTCCACCGTGGTTCCCCAGGTGGGCTCCTGCTTAATGAAGGAGTGGGACCCCAGGGGGGTGTGGGGGGCAGCCAGGGAGGAGTAAGGGGAGGCGGCGGTGTGGAAGTCCAGGACGGGAGCCCACTGAGGGGCCGTGCTGACGGGCAGGGCCGGGCACCCGGGGCTGGGGCCCGCCGGGAGAGGGGGCAGCAGGGAGTTCAGGTCACGTAGGTCTGAACCCATCGTGGTCCAGGGGAGAAGAGGAGGATGATGGTAGGCAATTTTTAAATTTGATCTGCCTCCGTCTACCTTTCTACCTGTCGGCCTCTCCCGGAGCGTCTGTCTGACCCCGACCCACAGCAGCCCCCACCCTCTAAATCCTGCAGAGTCTCTGTGAGCAGCTCTCCGTCTCTCTCAGTCTTCCAGGACCCGTTGCTCCTCAGGACGGCCGCTCCGGAAACCACTTTAAGTCCGACAGAAGTTTGGTGGCGACGCAGAAAAGTCACAGCGGTCGACTTGTCTCAGCTGAAATAAAAGAAATAAAGAGACGTGAGAGACGAGGATCAGCTGCGAGCTGCAGTTTCCGTCACACAGAAGCAGTAAAGAGAGATGGAGCTCACTCAGGGAGGAGAGAGGTCTGAGCCCACAGCTTCTCTGTGAATGGAGGGAGACGAGTGGAGGAGTGAGGAGGAGTGAGGAGGAGTAGCCCTCTTCTCCCTGTCAGCCCGCAGGAGTGTGTGTGTGTGTGTGTGTGTGTGTGTGTGTGTGTGTGTGTGTGGAGGGTAGGGGGTGGAGTCAGGAGGTGATGAGGGGCAGGAGCCCCCTGACTTCATTGACTGTATGATGAAGAGCACACACACACACACACACACACACACACACACACACACACTTTCCTGGATACTTATTCTGAGATGTAGTTACTTGCCCAAACCCTGAACATTAACTTAACCTAAACTTAAACTAACCTTAACTTACAAAAGTAAGTGATAACTGGATCACACACACACACACACACACACACACACACACACAAAATAAATACATGTACTTAAACACAGACACATACGGAAATAAATATATAATAATGATATTTAAACATCTCTAACATAAAACACTGATCATCCTGTTCTGTAGATTTTCTGTTATTTATATATTTTGGACTCTGTGTGTTCATGTTTTCTCACCGAGGCTCGTTGTTTCTGTTCAGTTCATCACAGAACTTCATTAAATAACGAGTCTCCTCTTGATTTAAACTTTAGTTTCTGAGTTGGAACCAGAAGCTTCACGTTACTTCGTCAGGTTTGTGTCCGGAGGCCTCGCGCTGGAATCAGTTTGAATTAAGAAATAAAGTTGAAATGTAAAAACCAGACAAATACTGAATCAATCCCGAACACTGTTATTATTCTGTTGTCATTTTAAAAATGTCAACGTGAGAAATAAAAGTCGGCGTCTTTACATTTTTGGTATAAATGTGTTTTTAGTCGCGCGCAGACGAACAGCTCGCGCGACGACTGATCGATTGATTTATTCTTATTTATTTAAAAAAATATATATTTCACTCAAACGATTCTGTGATGATAAGAATAAAAAAAAAAATGAAAATCTTCATCATCTCCCTGTAAATATCCAGGTCAGTGACTCACACTCATCCTCTGGAGTCTGAACGTGAAGCTCCGACCACAAACACATCAGGACTCATTTTTAATACATTATATATTTTTCAATATTCAATCCTCCACATTTTAAATCTATTAAATCACATTTTATATATTTAAGGTATTTGATTTACATTATTATCATTATTATTATTATTACAGAACTTAGTCATGGACGGTTTCACCTTCATTCCACGTCCTCTCTGTGTGTGTGTGTTTGTGTGTGTGTCTGTGTGTGTGTGAGTGTGTCTGTGTGTGTGTGTGTTTGTGTGTGTGTCTGTGTGTGTGTCTGTGTCTGTGTGTGTGTGTTTGATCATTTCTCTGTCATGTTAACGGGAACGTCAAAAACCCGTTTAACGCAAATCCACCGATGTTGAAGCGTCAAATAAATAAAATATATTTATACATTTATATAATGATAAAAACAAAGACCTTATTACAACAGCGGAACTTTCACCTCTCGACAGAAAATAAAAATGTTAAACAATATTTGCATCAGGTGCAATTAATTATAGTTTAATCCAAAAACAGAATCTAGGGACATGAAGGTTATTGTCGTAGATAATCATTTCTTTCAAACATTAATCTCAACACCAACACGTTTCAGAGGATTATATTTTATTTCTACACTTAATTATAAGATTTTTCTAATTGCTTCAGTCTTTTGAAACCGTTTCTCTCATTGTTGTTCCTGATCAGTTTGCAGCTCGCGCGCTCAGAGACACAGAGAGGAGGATGATGATGATGATGATGATGAAGAGGAGGAGGAGGACACCAGGATGAAGAGTCACACACTCACACAAACACTCACACACTGATTTTAAATTAAATCAAATGAATCAGAATGTTGTTTGTTTGTAATATTCATTTCTTAAAGTTGCATTAACTGACTCACTCTGTATGTTCTTCATAAAAACTGCCTCCTCCATGTTTACAGATGGGACATGGACCAAACTTAAAAAAGTCAAAGTATAGATGTCGAATAAATTTTTCTCCAATAGGTAATTTAAGGTGTTTTTATAAATACAAATCCTGTTGTTATAGATTCATGTTCTGATGCTGATACTTATGTAAATAGTAAATGATCTGTATTTAAATACATCTACTGCACTTTACAGTTTATTGGCATTCATCCTTATTTTATATTATTCCAGTGAGGAGGAGCCACAACCGCTGGCTGCTATAGGATGACACACCTGTCAATCAAGGCTCATGTGTCTCCAGACACACTTAAAAAATAAATTCACCTCATTATCATTTCATAAACATGATGTCAGGAGTGAAAGTTAATGTTCAGGCCTGAAATTCATGTGGAAAAATTAAACATTTCAATTCAATTTGCACTGAAAAGACAAAAAAAAAATAATAAAAAAATAAATGTAAATTTAAAAAAGAAGATCCAAATATTGCAAAAATCATTTTCATGCTTGTCTGAGGTGGAAAAGTTAAAAACAAAACAAAATGCAAAAAAGATTTCACTTTCAAAAATCATCAGACTCTCACCATGTCATAGAGGTGTCGTGTTTCCACCGTGTGTTCTCTCCGAGTTCTTTAAATCACATCAAACCGTCCAATCAGAAGCCTTCACGACCCGACCTGTTCTCCTTCACGACAGAAGCAACAGCACCTCTCCCCCGTCGAGTTCGACTTCCTGCTGGAGTCTCACAATAAACTTTCATTCTGTTCTAATCAACTCAAGTCATTTCTCCCTAACGATGTTTATCTGACCAGCAGGTGGCGCCACTTAAAATCAATCAGCTTTCTAAATTTAAGGTTTAATAACGGCTTTGTCTGAATCGCATTATTGTATTGTAACTGTGTGTGTGTGTGTGTGTGTGTGTCTGTGTGTGTGTGTGTGTGTGTGTGTTGTCCTTGAATCTTGCCAGTACTTCTGATCTACGACTGAACACTGTCGGCCTTTTTAAGATTCTCTCTCTCTCTGAGTGATGCTCCTGGTTTTGACTTCACTTGTGGCCATGGCAACACACACACACACACACACACACACACACACACACACACTCAGTAGAAACAAAAATGATTTCCTGGTCGTCTTGTAGAAAATATCACTAACTCAAGAGAAGCCGGATGCTAAAGGAAGCTGTGGTGGAATCAGAGTGTGTGAAGCTGCAGTGAAACAGCTGGACACGTTCATTCTTTAACATCACTGAGTCAACGTGCTTCTCAAACAAATCACACAACCTCAACACCACGTCCTCATTGTGAGACGCTTCTGTAATCTCGCTACGCTGGTTGTTCTTCCCCCGCTGCAGATAAATGGACGTTAAACAGGCCAAAGACACTGGCAAGCTGCCACCACCGGACACAAACACACACACAAACACACACACACACACACACACACAGAGTGTGTGACGCATTAGAGCATCACAGTAAAAGCGGGTTTTCCCCCCTCGAAACGGAAGTGTCCACTCAGCGCTTCTCTTCCCATCATGCTCTTCCCCTGGAACCAATTAAAGCACTGACATGTCTCAATTTGTAGCAGGACAGGTACAATTAGACAGATGTGTTTCAGCAACAGTGTTAAAAGACACTGACATCTCCTTTTACTGTGTGTGTGTGTGTGTGTGTGTGAGTGTGAGTGCGTGTGTGTGTGTGTGTGTGTGTGTGTGTGTGTGTGTGTGTGTGTGTGTGTGTGTGTAAGTCTAGATGTATTTGTATTAAATTGATGAGCAGAGATAGATGGTGACTTCACCATCTGGAAATCTTGTCTGGCTTTGTGCACAAAGAACTGCTGACCCACGATTCAACTCTTCAACTCCAGAGGAACGAGGGAGAGAGAGTGAGGTTAGTAGGGGGAGAGGACAAGGGAGGGAGGGAGGGAGGGAGGGAGGCGGAGCGCGTGTTAAAAGTGTTTGTCATGAGGAGAGGAATCAGTTTGTCAAAGCACTTTGTTCAGCCGTCAACTAGTTTGTGTGCACGTGTGCATCAACACACACACACACACACACACACACGGTCTGCTTGCTGTTTGACTCGTGTACACGACACATGTTGTTTCCGTCAGACAACGGCCGACATGTAGGGAATAAAGAGGACGTTGTAGAAACGAAGTGTGAACGAACACGACTGACAAACAGTTCCTCTCCGCTCATTTCACTGTAACACACGTCAGACGCACACGTTGTGAGTTGGTGTTACACAACCACACGTCAGCTCGCTCCGACACACGACCTCACTGACGACGCCCGTCAGCGCAAAGCAGCAGGAAGAGAAGCCGTCGGACATTTTATTCCAATCTAAACTCACAACGACACTTTGTCCAGCGCCATCTTGGTTTTTTGAAACCAGAAGTAACCATATTTGGAGGAGGAGGGGGTGGAGCCTGACGCCCACGTACACCAGCGACTCGCACCCATTGGACGGTACTACCTGTCAATCACATGGTGTCCACGCCCAATTCACACAGTGATTTATGGTCTATTTAACTCTAGATGGATTAAAATTTACTGAACGAACATTATCAAACTAGAGATTGAGACATGAACGTTATAAAGAGAGAAGTCGAATCATTTTCTCATAAACTTCTGTAGAAACTAAACAACAATCATTTTGAAAACTTAACCTCATCGGTTCATATGGGACATTTTTATTTCTGCTTCACTTTTTTACGAAAGGAAAAACAAGTAGTAACTTTAAATTGACTGAAACATAAACTGAAGAAAAACTGTATTTGCTTTATCGACCACAGAGTTTCATGAAGCTGAACCACATCCAGGCCTCGGATCCTGTGTCTTCTGGCTCACTGCGTTTTTTTATTGTTAAATAAAAAGGGTCTTATTCTAACACATAATACGTTCACTTTGACTTCACAAGAAATTATTCTGCAACTTTAAATTGACCAAATCCAAAAACCTACAGTAATCATTTTTTTAATTGTCAAAGAAACGAGCTCACAACCTCTCACTTGTGGGTTTAACTGTTGGACACGAAGACACATCCGAGCCTTTTGTTCTGTGCTGCGCTGATAAAAGTTCACGGATCCATCATGATAAGCCGTGGGACCTCAGATAGGACTCAGACGTCCTGACGGGAAATAAGCCAGCAGCGTGACGGTGGACGGCCGAGCAGCAGGGACAGAATAAAGTCTGCTGCTCCTTTTTCCTTTTCTCTTTTTTCCTGTCATTTCTTACTTCTTCTTAAGAAATAAGACAGATATCTACATAAAAAAAACACAATCACACACGAGTGCTTCTTATCCCAGAGGAGCGCTCAGGCATCCGACCACTCAACCAATATGGTTTCAAGATTGATGGCCCCCACGGCCAATGGAACGCATTCCTGCTCGACCAACAACAAATTATCTTCAAATGAAAACTGGTCCGACGTGCTCCCAGTGCTTTCTGTAGAAACACAGAGATCCCACTGACCCGGCAAATATTTACTTTTTCCATATTCAGAGGACTCATGTTGAGGTGGAGCTTCTCTGAGTTATGGACTTAATCACTGTCACTGAGCCGCTGCTGGGTTTTTTTTTGTTCCCTCTCTCTCTCTCCTTGGATCCACAAACCTGAACTGAAGCAGAGATTTTAAAGTGTAAATGCAGGTTCTTGCAAACTTGTGATTGAACATGACTTCAGGAGAAAAAATCCAACCGACGTCGTGTGTCTGTCACGGCTGAGTGGTTTTAGTCGCAGCTGCACCAGTACGCAACATCCGGCTTTCAGGTCAGCTCGATCGCTATTGCAGGTTCCTGACTCAATCTGTAGCACTAAGGACATTTTGTTAACCCCCCCCCCCCCCCACTTACAGTAACAGACCTTTATATTTTAATACTTTATATTTGGATCAGGAGCTGATCTCTAGGGAGGCTGCCATGTTTTTTACAGAAGCACAAACTGGACAAACTGCAACAGCTGCAACGTGACACTTCACCACTAGGTGTTACTGAACTTAATTTTAGATTGTTTTCTTTGTGTATACGTGTGTGTGTGTGTGTGTGTGTGTGTGTGTGTGTGTGTAAAGCCCTCTTTCGTTTAAGCAGGTTGTATTTGGGCCTGGATGGTTCCTCCCTGCTCTCCTACAGACAAGCTGTGTGTGTGTGTGTGTGTGTGTGTGTGTGTGGGTGTGTCGGTCCTGGATCCTCCCGTCTGAACTATTTACTGATACGAAGGAGGAAGGGTGAGTTCTTCTACAGCTGGTTCATGATATCGCAACAAAGAGCTCATTTTTCTGATCAGTCATGCAAATAAAATACACTGATTATTTTACTTTCAACCAACGGACAAAAAAACAGCATGAGGGAGACGCAGCATCTCCTCTCGGCCTAATACTCTGTTCAAACAGTTCTGTACAACAGAACTAATGAACACAAGAACCGAAAAGTTAGCATCTGGATATGAGATGATGCAGCGATAGTAGAAAACAGCTCAAACGTGAAAACTCTTGTTTTAAGTTTTATTTCTCAGAGGAAAGAGGAACACGGAGGCAGCGTTACGGAACTGAATCAGTCAATTAAAAGTTGACTGGACGCTTTGGGTCTCGGCACGTTTACATTTCCACTGAACCGCTCCCACGGTTCGGTGACTCAGAGGTACAGAGAGAGAGGATGAGGACACACACAGTCATTTTAAAGGGGCGAGCAAAAAACAAGAATCTAATTTAAAAAAACAACATAAAGAAACTTTTCAAGCTTTGGGGCCTTTTTCTCACTGACACTGATAATTGATGGTCGCGTGTGAACTAAGCTCGACTGTCGTGACCTTCAACCTGCGAATCGTGTTTTCTTTGGTCAACGCTGGTCTCGAATTGTCATCCGGCAAAGAATAGAGAGGCTCCCTGCAAACACAGGTGGTGAACTGGACTGACCCGGGCTCGAACAGACGGCATATCTCTGAAGACGTTTGATTGAACTTTGGCCACGTTACAAGTCACATAAGAGGGAGCAGCTAGAGCTCGACGTGAGTCAGTGGATATGAGACCGGATCCAAAGAGAGAAAGAGATGGAGAGAGTGTGAGAGAGTGTGAGAGAGTGTGAGAGAGTGGTACGACCAGCTGATGCCACGGAGAAGAACATAAATATACAAAGGAAAAGAGTTGTGGCTTAAAATAAATCTCACCTGCTGGAGGTGACCTGGATGAATCATTACTACACGCACTCGTGGGTTAATAAAACTGTTTAGGTGCTTCTGCTATTTCTACGTCTTCTCGGTTCACACCAGCGTTTTTGGATTTTAATCCACGACAATGGCGGAAAAAACTATACATAGACACTGGGCGTGCATGTGCAGGTGCAAACAGGAATTGCTCAAACAACATCTCGTCTCCTTCACAAAGTAAAAACATAGTCATGTAGATGCCCCAAGCACTTTTGTAAATCGGTGGACAACCCGCTCATCCACCTGAGCCATATGCAGCAGTTACTTAAAGGTCCAGTGGAGGATTACGAGGATCTGTTGGTGAATTCTGTCATATAACAATCATCAGTGAAATAAAGAATCCTAGAGATAATCTGTTACCTCAGAAGGAGCTTGTGTTGTCTGCATAGGTTGCAGGTCCTCTTTCATGGAGATGTTTCCACAGAAGCCCAGAACAGACAAACCAAACACTTCACTGGATTTAATCTTGTTCTTAACTTACTTAAGGTTCAGCGTGTAGAATTTTACTGTTCTCAGAATGATAGGGAAACATCATGAGGATTATTTTATATTCTGTTTGTGCCGATAGATTCCTTTTCACCCAAATCTCACGCACTGAACCTTTAAAAGGAAGTTCTGCAGCAATCAATGTAATGAAATAACAGATTTCCAGAAGTCGACAATAAGTCGTGAGTCATGTACAGGAGAGAAAGACAAGAGGAGCCTTTACAGATGTTTTAGTCGAGGCAGATGTGAAAGAGAGGACAGAGGGAGAAGCACACACACACACACACACACACACTGAAGGTTTGGCTTGCAGTCAGTTTCACTTGGCTGTGTGAAGTAAGTTATGTTCTGGCTGTTGCGGACAATTCTTCAAAGATACTATCTCTGTCTCTGAGCGAGCGGCCGAGGGAAGAACTTCTAAACCAGAATGTGTAAATATATTAATATATATATATATTGAGAGCTGAAGACTGAAGTAACAAATCACAGCAGCCAAATCCACCTGACACAGTCTGAGGCTGCAGATAATAAACATCTGAATTCAAACGCTCGGCCCAGCTGACGTCCCTTTGATTCGACTCCCCAAACACTTGAACTAGTCGAAAACATCCTGAAAACACTTGTGACTCATCAACATCTTGTAAAATGTTTGCTCAGCTCGAGATCGTCATCATCATCATCGTCATCATCATCGTCATTGCACCATCCATGAATTAAAACAAGAACGTTAGTCTGCGGAGACCTCGTCCTCATGTAACTTGTTTGTGCAGTATGAATACACGTGATGATATTTACTGAGGAACTCAAGCTTGGGACTACGTTTACCTTTATGTGCAGTCTATAGTAACAACAGATCAAATTCAAACTCAGAGCGCAAATACCTCCGTCAAGGCCGAACAGTCCCCTGTGGAAACCACCATTAAATTCACTAGACCAAGATTTGTATTTTGGGATCTCATAGTTATCAGTCTCCTTAAAAACGCCTGATTATTCTCATCAAGCTCCTCTGAGAAATCAACGGAAATGTTGGAAAACGCCCGAGAAGAATTCTTCTGGATCCGCCCCGATCAGGATCACAATTTATTGGGTTCTTCTCTGACCCACAACACATCCTCCCACCGAGTGTTTTCGGTTTAGTTGTTCGTAAAATACACTAACTCTCTTGTCTATATAGTAAATATGGAGCCAGACAAAATGTGGGAAAAAGCTGTGACCATAAATAAACCTGTGTTTGTAAATCTCCTGCAAACATAAATACAAATGTACAGAAAGCAAATCTGCCACGGCGGACTAACGACTCGACTTGTGATCTAACGCTGTTCTCCGTCCTCATCTCGTCCCTGTCACCTGCTCATAATGAGCCGGAGTCATTCAGCCGACCGGCACAATAAAGTAGCGAACTGGGAGTCAGAGCGGACGACCGCGCTGCCAACGAAACGTCTGGCAGGAAAACTGAGAGGAACACTGAAACAGATACGAGACTGAGAGCGTGTCGGGTTCAGCGGCTGGTCGATCCACACGAGAACATGACAAAGAGCAACATTCTCAGCCACTCGTCACATAAAAGTCGAGGTTTGATCTCGTAAATCTATGAAACTGTGTCACTTACTTTTATGAATCAAATAATACGCTGCTTTAATTTTCCTGGTTAATCTAAACAACTGCCACGTTTGAAACCTTCGAACCTGCGACTCTCTGCTGTAGACTTCACACGTGGCGCTGCACCTTTCTGTTTTCTTTTCGTGGAAATGTTGTTTCTGAAAAACTAGAACGAGCAGTATCGAGTGCATTCCTCCGCAGAGGCCCAACCCTTCAATCATAGATATGAGAGTGCCAATCTCCCGAAGTTAAAGAACATCCTGTAACCGTCCACTGATCCTGATCCACACCGACATTCAACACAGCATCTTTCTACTAACTTTGTTTTCCATCCAGTGTTCTTCTGCATGATTATGCTAATAATGTAGGACTAGGTGTTTCACTGCACACACGAGACGTGCTGATCGGACCTGGGAACCCTCCGTCCTCAACGTTTCTCTCTCGACGCCTCCAGAGGGTTCAGGAGTGAATCCCGTGGTCCTGGGCCCAACTGCCAGGTGCCATCTACTTAGTCGAGAGACATCCAGAGCCACGGACCGTCCTCTTCAGCAGCTCATGACAGGTTTTCTAACCCTTGGCGTAGCCTCGATGTTAACGTGGCTACAAACCATCCGCAGCTGATTTCAAGAGGTCGAACTTTTGCTTTCCATATAAACCCACTTACGGAGACAAAACAAAATATAACCACCTTAATGTCTTATTACAAAAGAACTAACTAAAGAGTCCCAGACTGAACTTCTCAGCCTGAACAGGATCTAACACAAAGCTCGGACCGTCTCTGTCTCTGTCACAAAAAGTTTACGTACGTGGACTCGTTTCATTTGTCTGGATGGAAGTCTGTGTGTACCTGAGTTTCCATTGTAACGTGTGTGTGTGTGTGTGTGTGTGTGTGTGTGTTAAAACGGGGGGTGAGGACGCAGCTCAGTCATGCGGCCTCCTGCTGCAGAGTGACCGCTCGCCATGATGAAGCACCAGACACATTCCAGCACTTTAATAACAAATGGGCTGACAGGGAATGATGATGGCGGCCTATGTCTTCAGTCATCGAGTACAATAATGGATTCTTTTAACATCGTGGTCTGACGACATCTCTGGCTGCGGAGAACGCATCTTTTCCTCGAGAACAGTAGGAGATAGTTCTCCTCCACCGTCGTCTTCCTCTAACATCTCCATCTTCTATTTGTTTTCTTTCCATCCCAGCTCCCCCTGCAAATAGCTGCACATGTTGGTCTTGGAGGACGGCCCGACTTCACTTCCGACATGACGGAGCACACGAAAAAACAAACACTGCTCGTCGTTATCAGAGGCACGGAGAGAGATGACCACGGTGGCAGCGGGCAGGAGCTCCGCTGGTCTGAATCTGATGACCTCTGACCTCATTTCCCCCCCCCCCCGCCATCTGACAGGTCATTAGGGGCTGTACAGAACGCCATCAGTCAACAAGCAACAGATTACCATCGATTCTCATTTTTGCCTCCCTCCAAATAGTTATTTCAAAATCAGCGACACTCCATCGGTCATTTTGTCAATTAGTCAATCAGAGAGCTATTTAAGAAAACGTGCAAATAAAACAATCGTCTAATAAATGAGTCTAGATGAGCGTGGGACACAGGAAAGTCTTTTCTCCAATGACAAATGTTTACCAGTTATGAAAAACCATTAAGAGAGAGGAAAAAACATGAGAACAAACAACAGACAGGCAATACAGGAAGTGAGTAAATCAAAGCGCTGACCCCTGAGTATCAGTAAATCAGCCACTGGAGCCGTTTCTAAAATTACTGGTCAACAGAACGCTGAAACTCAAAATAGACAGAAAAAATACACCCTGGCTTTTAAAAGGCTGAAACAACCTGTGCATAAAAAAAAAAAGCTTTGCAAACGAGATTCCTTCAACAGAAACGTCCTCGAGCATCTTTGTGTTCTTCGCTTCAGCCTTGTTGTGGCGCCGCTGTGCTAAATACGCAGTGTTGTGGTGGGTGATGTGCAACCATAACAACCCGCAGTATGAGTCTGAGGTCAAACTATTAATACGTGACAATGAAATGAAAAATGACTTTTGCACTTTGAGTAATGATCATATATATTTATAATCTTCTTTTAGAGTAAATTAAAAACTACTTGTTTGTGTTTCTGTTCTGTATTTAATTTAAAATCTTCTCGTACATTTTTACAAATGGATGTGACAAGTCATTAGTTTTGATTGTCTTGTGTCGTACAGACACCAGCTGTTCAGAAACGAGTTGTATCATGAGTCTCAATAACGTTTGACTCATCTTGCACTTCTGGTGATTTCTGCCTTTTGACACGTTGTCAGAAACAAAACTAACTCTTTAAACAAAGGTCTTGAACTTGCGACTCCGTCTTGCCACCGATGTCTAACTTGAGACTTGTCTTTACACTTGTTGGTCTCGACTGCCTTCATGTGGAAGTCATGGTTACGACGAGATGTGTGTGTGACACATTTTTATTAGTTTACGAGATGTTGAGACATTAAACAGCAACTAAGCCCAAAGAGTCCAAAGTCAAACATCCTGTTAAGATTAAGATTCCATTAATGGTCATTTTTATGCAAGTACATAAAAACAAAATAGCGTTTTGCTTGGAAACACACACAGAAAAAGAAATTAGAGTGCAGCACTCAAGAACAAGTCCTGGGACGAGTCTCAGGTCAAAACCCAAACAAAGAACTCTCAACTTGAAATGGGGTCGGGTTAAACATTCTCATGAGAACAATGGTGCGTTAAAGCAACACTATTTAACTTTTACTGAGCAACAGCGCCCTCTGCAGCCACACTTGTTATCAATGTTCATTTGCTAGGAGAGTGAGCTGTGTCCTCACTGATTCCACCGATCGGTTCTTCGCTGTCTCTGCAATCACCAGAGCAGAACTCGGTCAGGATTAGATCACGTACGCAGAGGGAATTCTAACTTTCCCTGTCATTTTCATATTTATAACTTTGACCTTGTTCAAACTGAAACTGTGGCAAGTCAGGAGAAAATATGACCCTCTGGTGAGATCATAAAGTTTCCATTTTGCTCGTATTTGATTTGCCCTTTTATTCACTGTGCATCTCCTGGGTCTTGCCTCTCCAGCATACCGGGGGGTCATCCAGACGTGTCCCCGAGCAGCAAAGGCCTCTCTCTGGGTGGAGGGCAGCGGGTCTCAGCCCCAGAGAAAACCACAGAGGTCCTGAGCCGTAGAGAGAAGGAAAACGACACTGGCTCTGCTAATGGAATCATAACAGAGAAAGACATTCATCTGTGTCGTGGCTGCTTTACTATCAAAACAGACAGACCTGAGATGTATCTGAGAGGCTAATGGGCCGGTCAGTGGGATTAACTCAACGTCCATTTTTAATCGTGATCACTTTCTGCTCTCCTGACGAGATAAAGTAAATTGCACCTGTACATTCTTCTGGTTTTCTTCTTTCTCTACCTCCAACAAGGACGTTATGGTTTCGACCCTTTACGCTCGTTTGTACGTTTGTCACGTAAAACCCGGTGGAAGGACGAGTCGTGGGCCAAGAGAGAAACCACTGCTACATTACATTTTGGCATAGATCCGGACAAAGGGACAGAGCCTTTAAATGAAAACATTTCTCAGGGGATCA
This sequence comes from Paralichthys olivaceus, assembly GCF_024713975.1. Classification (NCBI taxonomy): domain Eukaryota; kingdom Metazoa; phylum Chordata; class Actinopteri; order Pleuronectiformes; family Paralichthyidae; genus Paralichthys; species Paralichthys olivaceus. The sequence goes on along the minus strand of NC_091099.1, from coordinate 2,630,882 downwards.
TTTAATGGATGTCGAGTTAGGGAACTGAACCATCTATCGTATCGCTCGTACGCTTTGCCACTGGTGCACGATGAATCCTGGGATATGTTGACCTGACGGGGATCCACCTGTCGGATCCTTCATTGTCTGAGAATGGTCGGGTGTATTTTTCCTCACTGGTTCCGTCTATTTGAAACAAAATCGTAGAAAGCAAGGTCAAACAAAGCAGCCGTTATCTAACGAGATCTCGCTCAACGTCAAAACAAGACGTACACACCAGCGATGTTCGGCACAGAGAGGCCTCTCATCTCTTCCTGTGGAAGACGGTAACTAAATACATTTGTAGCATAATGGAGCTGGACAGGTCGTTGCGGGGGGGACGGGGGGGGGGGAGGGGGCGTGATCTAGAGTTCAGTGCACGTGTGAACGTGTGAGGTCGAGAAGTGAAGAGTTCTGATCGAATCTGAGGTTTCTTACTGTTTACATTTTTGAAACTCAGAGGACGAGACGCAGGACAAAAGAGAGAGAGACAGATAATGGTCGTGACAGGTTTATAGGATCCCCTGGAGTTCTCCATCTTACCCACTGAGGGAGGGGCTCGCATACCAACACCTCCCGGGGTCCAAGTGTGTGCAAATGAGTGTGTGTCTGTGTCTGTGTGACCCTGACCCAAGATTTAGGCCCCTATCTTGTGGGGTGGAGACACACACACACACACACACACACAGCAGTAGATATATAGGCATCAGTGAGTGTGGGTCTGTGGGAGGACCATGTACCCATAAGAAGTTAAAGCCTTCCCAGGAAATCAGAAACGTATGTCTGCCGCCACGGTGGTCCTCCGTGAGGATAATTCAGTCACAGCCACAGTCCGCAGAGTCTCACAGAGCCCACCAGCTCCTCTCACTCCGCTTCCTCCCATCCTGTCAGACTATAGACTGTATCCTTCCTTCCATTATATAAAAAAATCTATTTTAATATCCCGGGTACAGGCGCCGCCATCTTGCACTTTTGTCGTCAATTTGCTCAGTGATCATGGAGCGGTGGCGTTACAGAGATACATGCACTTTAAATGGCTCCTACAGGAAATAGGAGATGACATACGGTTTGGTTTATTGCATGTTTCGCCCAAAATAGACCTATAACGATGACGGAGAGACTGTGCGTCCACGTGCACCTCGGAAACTCGCTGTTCCAACTTCAGCCTGTTTGTGTGTTTGACGTCAGAATGTGGAAAAAACATGGACGCTGTCGATAAAAATGTGTTTTATTTATGTGTTTAGAGCGACAACATTTCTAAGCATGTTCCTGGAGCAGCAACCTTTTTTCCACCGGTGAGTGTAGAACTGGCAAAAAAGACGATTTGGACCCAGACTGATACGAGTTAATTATAGTTTAGAAAGGCAGAGAAAGTGATTCTATTTGCTGTTTATTACCAGATTATGAAGTTTCCCTCACGAACAGAGACTCAAATGAAGTCAGAGTGAGGGAACAGTAACAGGTGCTACGAATCTATGGTTAAGAGAATTTCAACTAATTGACCTTTGGGGACAAACCTCCAGATGTGCTGCTGCAGTTATGCCCAAAAAAGAACTTCCAACCGCGGACGGCACGTCAGGGCACTGACAGGAGAGCTCGCGTTATTACAGAATAATATAAATGATTGTCATGTACTTGAGTGTTAAAACAACACGTTTGGAACATCTGTCCAGTTGAAGCGCGCCTCACACAGATGTCGACAACTGGATTTAGTGAAAACTAACAAACTGGAAGATTAGTTGTAGTTATATAATTAATCAACAGAGGGAATCATCAGTTGATTTGATCTGATATTTAATTATGTGTTATTATAAAAGGTAAAATACATTTATTACCTCCTTATGTTTTTGTCTGTGTTTCAAGTTCAAATCTCTGAGGTCACTGGACCCCACTTTAACATATTTGCTGGATTTATTTTCTTTCTGTCTCCCTCTATCGCTCCTCTATATCTTCTTCTCCTTTCCACAATGCTCCTTTTCTCTCGCTCCGTTTCTCTGATCTCTCAATGCGCAGACTTGCAGGACACGGAGGAGATAATTCATAACTCGGAGACCCCGATAACGGCTTTAAAAAAGGGAGAGTTGGTTGCAGCACAATGTCTGGGCCCATTTAAGAGCCTGTAAATGATGCACAGGGCGACCTCTCAACTCTGCCGACCTTTGACAGCGGGGAGACGTTTTCAGAGATTATCTTCTCCACTCTGCTCTTTCCACGTGGGTGAAAGACGAGAGGAGTGTGCACGCTCGCATTGTGTGTGTGTGTGTGTGTGTGTTGAACACCAGTGATTCACAGCTGAGGACACACTCTCACAGAGACTTGGGGGCGCAGTCAGTCATGCTAAGCCCCGCGAAGGAACGGTGAAGCCTGTTATTTATCAGCGTTGTGAGGTTTCACCACAGGAAAATGTGCAGAGATTCAAACCTCAGAAGACAAACGGCAGAATGATATTTCAAATAAGAAATGTCATGTGGAAAAAAACAATAAACACTGAGAGTTTTTAGTTTAGATTTCTGTTTTCTTTTCATTCTACTGGTGGATTCGACTGTTGAAGGTGACGTCAACTGATTTACTGTGAATATAAACTCGAGAGTTTCCCCAGATTTGGTTTGAGAGAAATCATTGACTGTAAATAAAGATGGACGACATGACACCTCCCAAAAGTGAAGTAAAGCCATCTTGATCTCCCCCTGGTGGCCGGCAGCAGAATAGGTCATAAAACCACCTCCTCCATGTTAACGGATGGGCCCAAAATGCAAAGTCAAAGAACACAGATTGTTTCTGTCATTTTAGATCAGGGTTAGAAATAAAGATATTTTGATATATAAAAAAAGTAGGTAGTTCCAAAAGAACAATTGTATTGTCAAACAATATAGTGACTGTTCACACTGGAGGTTACCCATCAGCCCCTCCGGGCTGTTTTCATCGGGAACATCTGTTCTGTGCATTGTGCGACAAACAATTCATGACAGAGCTTAAATTCAGTCAGACTATAAAAGTAAAAAGTACGCTCAGATTAAAAATCTTCATAAGTCGTTGCTGTTGTTTCACTTGTTTCTGTTTGATGTGAAGTTAACCTGATTATTTTATCAGCTAGTTAATGCTAACTAAAGATTTAAAACTCTAGAGTACGCAAAACTGTGTTCACTAATAGAACACAAACAGTTCTGGAGATGAATTACTGAGTTTAACAAATATGATGTAACATGTAAGATCTGTGTTAACAATGTAGATGATAAAGATATAACGGCTCAACAGTACAAGGTGAGTTAAAAGGAGCAGGATCCCCTCTCTCCATAATAATCTGCTCATTTAAGTATTTTTACAGGGCCAGTGGAGCAGCTGCACTTCTTCACTCTGAGACGGCAGAGTCCACTCACAGTGCCAGGATTGCACTCAGCAGACGTCCTCTATCCACTGCACCGTTTAATACGACTTCCCGGCCAGATTTACTGTGATGGCTTTTGAGGCAAAGAGGTATAATATGACAAAACATGGCCCCGTAACCCCGGGATATTCAACAAGGTTTAGTGGCCAGACCCATTTAGCCGGAGGATTGGCAAATATACTGCTCTCCTCCTTTCTCATGTACAGGATTTCAATAAAATGGGGCAATAAATCAGGATTGGATTCAAAGTTCTTTAAGGGGGTGGGGGGGGGTGGGGCAGCAATGGAAAGGTCGTCGGTTTGAATCCCTGGACCAGTGAGTTTGTGTTCATTTCTTACAGATGGGTTAAATTTCCTCTTAGATGGTTTCTATAGACTGTGTATGAAAATCAAAGCTCAAGAATGTGAAGCCAAAGCATCTCAATCACCCGCTGGTGCCTGGCTGCACGAAACCTGCGTCGTCCACGTTGAAAAAAATCAAAGCACCCATTAAAGACATTTTCTCAAAAGTGGGTTTCTGTCATTTTCCGTGTTTCTGATCACACTGGCGTTTGATCAAGGCATCAGTTGCTATAGAAACAGGGTGAAACATCATGATTGACAGCTGAGACTTGAGTGCAATTGGTCGAATGGGCGTATCGGCAGGATCTGGCGACCACGCCTCCATCCCACGATCTCTGCCTCAGACTCTGGCGTCATTGCGGCAAGATGTTCGTACCGCAGGATATTTCAGCTTTCTTTCTCTTCGCGGGACGAAGAGGAGACATGTCGTCCATCTTTATTTTCAGTCTATAGACTAGACGATAATACTCAGCAGGTGATGTAGACGGACAGAATCATGACGTGGACATACGTGTATATGTCCGCAGTGATTTTTTTCCCCCGATGGTGCCCTCCTCTGAGGGGTTGTTTTAACATCGAATAACACACTGAGTGCTCGGGGACACGTTGATGGAATGTGAATGTCAGCGGTCTCTTTATTTACTCTCCATATAAAACACTGAGCAGTAATTAACAGCAGGTATCCTCCCCAGCCAGAGGGTAATTGACTGTTTCAAAAAGGCAGCACTTCATAACCCAGGATGTGTGTGTGTGTGTGAGAGAGAGAGAGAGAGAGAGAGAGAGAGGAGAGGCAGAAACTGTATGTGAGAGAGAAACTAAACGTGTGTGTGTTTGCATACGCGGGTGTATTAAAATTAACTCTTTTATATTCCTCCCCTCCCACACCGCTCCTCCCCTGCGCTCCCTTCCTCCCGATGAGGATAAGGGTCACCAGTGGTGGGCACAGCCACTCAAACGCTCCAGATTTCTTTATGAGCGCATTAACATTCAGGCGTATTCATTATCAGTAAGTGTAGTAAGATGGACCGAGCGGGGACCTTGTGCCACCACTGAAACGAGTGCCGTTAATTTTCGTACGTGAGCAGAATGTTTGTGAAAGATGGAGGGTTTAGAAAACAAACAAAAAAAAACTCTTCAAACCGGCGAAGTCAAAGAACAACAACAATATTTATCTATTCATCACCTTTTCCAATATACACAATCACAACCGATTTTAAAGTTTCGACCATTTGGCAGCTCTGTCCTTCAAATCCACATCAATAACCACAGCTGAATATTGAACCTGAGGTCACAGGAGGATGTATTTCAGACATCCCTCTCCCCAGCGGCCTGATGGGATATATTTGATGTGTGCGTAAAGAGCTTTGTTCTAAGTTAGAAAACGGTTACGATTCTTTCAAACAACACACCACAGTCCGAACATCGACTTCACAACTCTAGAAATCACTTTGCAGGAGAGCTGTCCTGACTCAAGATCTCATCCCACTCATTCATAAACATGCTTGAAGGCTCATCAGGTCTATTTTCTGCTTTTGGCCTTTGGGAAATACAACCAAACTTCTCTTCTTCCAGATTTATCTCCCACAGTCCACTACTAAAAGCCTTGTGAGGACTTAAAAAGATTTAAATCCTCACATGCGTGCCTCACATGCAGCCGCCGAGTTAATGAGGAGCCGAGTATCTGTGTTCAGCTGCTCCATGTTGACACGGAGCCGTTTCACAGGGAACATAAAGTTAACGAGTAGCTTGTTAGAACGTGTTAATTGGACTGAGTGTGTTCGCTTAATGATTTTTTGTTAATTACGATGAAGGGCTCTGCGCTAATTGTTATCTCTTAATTTATGTTAATTGGTGTGAACAGATCCTGTGTCTCAAGTTGTAATTACAACAATAACAACAACAGGAGCAGCAGAGACAACACGGTGTCGACCTCAGGATTAGAGTTCCTCTGAGACATGCTACCCCGATTAGCCATGAAGCTAATTGATGTTAATTAGCATGTTAACAGTCACAGGCCGGTTTAACAGCAGCGTCTGGCCTCGGCTCTTTACTTGTTTGCTTGACGTGCTGTGAACACACGAGTCCAGTAAAACAAATGTAACTCGTGATATTAAGTTAATGGATGATGTTCGGAGAGTTTTATGTGTCGAGTTATTTTACTGCTTCATGACCACACAATACTTTGATATAGATATTGTGAAAACTGTAAACCAAACGTTTTATTTACACATATGATAATTCATACATGTCAATACTGTGTCTAACAATGACATCATGTTAATGTAACAAACGTAAATATAATAACGTCCAGTGGAAAAATCAATAACCTCAAATACACAATCAACGATGTGACACCAACAAATCAACAGTGTTTGTCCACTGGAATAAAAAATATATAGTTTTACAATTTTACACATAAAACACACTAACAAACTATATTGAGCTGTGTAGTATAAAGGAATTACTCTATAAGTTCAAGTACAATCCTTCAGAACATGCTACCACTCATTCTCTACTTCCTACTTAAACCTCAGTACTCTCACACACACAGATACCGGGTACGTGTCTGTCTGCTTGAATCAATATTTTGTAAGTAAGCTGGATGGTTGTGTTCTGACGTTTCTGCAGTCGTCACAGTCAACAATGTCATTAATTATCCTTCAGGAGGTTTCTTTCTTTTTATGGCCCAGAAAAGCATCAATCGGCTTTTCTAATTTTTTGGTTTCAAGTTTTGAATACTTGTGTGGTTGAGTGTAAAAGTAAAAACAACTCTGATGCTTCTGTTTTCTTGGCTCTTGTCTTTTTATGCAATGACTAAAATAAATGGAAGAGAGGATGAGACTTAAGAAATGAAGATAAGAGTCCAACTTAAGAAAACTATTACGTTAGCTCATCTGACTGCATCTATAAAATGCTGCGTGTGTATGTGTGACCCATAACTACAGACACAGCAGCATCCATCACTACACGTTTGTACCTGTGATGGTTTAGTTGTCAGTTCTTCGTCTTTTGGGCAGACGGAGTCTCTCCGTGTTGAGAAACTGTTCGATTCTGGAGATCTGCGCTCTGAATGAGGCCTGTTGCTCTTCCCTCTCCTGAGAGAAGGACAGTTCACAGTGAGAGTCTGCAGCAGGAGCAGCAGCTGAGGAGGCAGCGCTGCTACACCTGGAGTGAGGGGAGATTAACATTCGCCGGGTTTTACACAGAAATGATATGATGACTTGTAATAATGGAGCTGAACATGAAGTATCACTGAACAAGCTTCATTTGTTATCTACTGTATAAAATGTGTTTTAAACCCATTTCTTAATGTTTTCCTTCAGTCTATCAATGTGTTCATCACTTTTATTCTATTTGAGAAAGGAGAGAGGATATATATATGGTAAATATATTTATTCTGGTTCACAGACAGGAGGACGCTCTTTCTGTACAAGGATGAACAGGTGGGGGGGGGGGGGGTCTTACCCTGGCATGGTCGGCCATGACAATCCACTGACTGTGCTGAGGGAGGTCGAGACTGGAAAAGGAGCGATCGACAGAAAAGCTCTGCTCTCCTACAGAAAAAATAATTAATTAATAGAAGTCAAACATCTACAGCAAAAACAGACGCATTTGTTCCCGTGTTTAACCTAAAAAGAAAAAAGCATTTTCAAAAGCAAATTTAATTCTTGCTCAAGCCTCCTGAGGAAACTGAAATGTTCTAGTGAGAAGGACATTAACTGATAAACAAATGCAGGGCAGACAATAACCAGTGGCAAAGATATGTAACAAAATCCAGCCCAGAGAAAGTAGCCAGACCCAGGCTGAACTCTGTGTGACATTCCCACTGTTCACCGTCCACAGAAAACCAAGGCTTTGGCCTTCACTTCGATTTGTTAAACTATCAGAGCAAGTTTTCTTTTCCTCATACTCGACGCATGTTGCACTTTATCTCCCTCAATTGCCAGCACCTGGATCTTATAAAGCCCAGTGACAGTTTGTGGTGATGGTGACAAAGGAGGGAATGAGAGCGTGTGAGCGAGAGCGAGAGAAAAAGTGAAGCAGAGAATTAAAAAAATGAGAGAAAGAGGAGAGGGTGAGTGACAGACAGATGATGAAGTGAGAGAGGAAGAGCGAGGGTGAGGGGATGGATAAAGACTGAGTAAGTGAAAGAGGAGAGGCGTCATTAGGTCGATTTTCTTCCACAGGCCGTTCATTCTTCGTTGGTCTGCTCGTTCAACACACATCATCCTCTCACTCAACATGTGACTTAACATTTGTCAAAGTTCTTCGTGTCTAAAATAACCCTGACATATTATGTGCATTGCATTCAATGTGTTGGTCTGAGCTAATATTAGCTCGCTCTCACATTCTGAGCTCAGCGTAATGTCATGAGGAGTTACAAGTCAGTTTGACGTAAAAGACACATTTGTAAAGCTTTAGCACAAATTTCCCCCGAGATCCACTGAGACACATTTTACAAGATGATGAAGCTCAGGAGCTGTGGAACACAGAATGACCTAAAAGCCATTTATTTGATAGAGAATCTATTTTATAAAGGGTCACTCTAAATTCCTCGGAGGCAGATCGTACGTTTCTATGTGGACGTGGTCGTTTCCTGCCGTAGGTTAAGATTTTCACTGTGACGAAACCCGGACATGAACTTCCACTGTTCAAAAGTTGAGATCAGACAATTGGGACTCAGTAATACATCACAAGATAAGGAAATAATCAGTGTTTTATCTCTGTTGCCTTCACATTGTCTGATTAAAATCGTCTGTGTTTCTTGTAGATGTTGTTACCTTCACCAAGGAGATTGTTTTTACCTTTGTCCAATTGTTTGTCGGCTGGATTATGCAAAAGATGATTTAAAGGAAATTTTGATGAAACTTGGTGGAAAGACGAGACACCGACAAAGAAAGAACATATAAAGCTTTTTTTCAAAGACGGTTTCTGTCATTGTTCCAAGTCTTCATGTTTCTGATAACTTTGGTTATTTGATGATATAAAAACAGGTGAAAATGTCTCGATTGATTGAGAGATTGATGAATTATAAGATTGATGAATGATCCCAGGATATAATTCATGGATCTTGATGAAAAATGATTTCAGTTTGTGAACAAGCTCTCCTGAGAGTGGATTCTTACTTCACCACAGGTTCTGTAACTGACCGTAGCTGCTGCCGCTGTCTCCTCCGAAGATTTCCACTCTCCCTGCTGCTGCCTCGCGGAGGAAGCTGCATTCCCAGAGACACTGGAGGCATTCAACAGATCCGACGCCCCGGTGGGGACTGAGAGGAATGAGGTGAGATGGCAGGAAGAGCGAGAAGGTAAGGATGAGTGATTATTAGTGAGGGTGAGATCTACAGATGTACAGTGAGTTCACTATACATGAGGTTTCCAGTGAGGGCAACCGTTACACAACTGCATGTGTTGTTTTTTTAACTGAAGGGATAATACAACCTTTGCTGTGTTTGCTCTTGGGGAACATGGTTAATCTGCTGGGAAGATGTTTGAAGCGTCCACCAGACCCACTCTTATTCTGCTCAGATCCCTGAAAAGGAACCAATGTTTTCAAGACACACTGATTAAAAACCTGGAAGAAAGTAATGTTGTTCTTTTTTCATTTGCTAATTAAACTAGATAAATGGCAACAACACTAGAACTTGAACTAAGAAAATGAACATACATTTATAATGTATACACATATTTTCTGTATTATTAACTCTGAAAAGTCCAATTTAATGGTTTGCAAACATAGATTCAGCCAATATTTAAATTACTAACAGAGTTCTGCAAAATCTAACCTGATATTTTCAGTAATAACTTAAATTTTCTACTTTAAATCAGTTTATTTAGTTGAACGACTGAATTAAATCCTGAAATATGGTAAACAAGACAAATTAGACTGACATAAAAAAAACCATTCATGCTACAATGCTCTCATGATGGCCTCTAAATGTCTTCTTGATTGTAATACCTGAGCAAACTGATGCAGGACTGAGACCAGATCAAATGTCGACCTGGGTCCAGTTGAGGGGACGGACGTCTTCAATTGAGTCCCACTTTTATTGGTCTTTTCATCTCCTGCGTCTTCTGGTTTGTCATTTTTCATTTGGTCCTGACCTTTGGCAGATTCAACGTCTTCAGTGTCCATCGTGATATCGACACAGACGTCCTTTAAATTAGGTTTCATCTGGATAATCTCACTGTCGCAGTTTTCTTGTGTCTCCACATTTGACTGACATTCGCTCTTCGCACCGGAATCCTCTTCATCAGGTGTCAGAGACTTCTCTTGCCCCTTCTCTTGCTTTGGTTGTGGCTGTGGTTTGACAAACGTTCTCACTAATTCACATTCTTCACTCACGTGTTCGTGACTCGTTTCATGTGTTTGCTTCATGTCGCTGTTAATGCCAGAGGGATTATTCTGTACTGATTGCGCTGCAGTCGTCTCTAAGTCACTGATACTGAAAATAATGTCTGTTTGAGCAGCTGAGGGAAGCACAGCAGAGCTACAATCACTCAGAGGCTCAGCTGCTGATTTGTCCGCTGGCGTCTCCTCTGTGGTTTCCTCAGAGACTTGATGAATTTGATTTGGCAGCTGAGTGAGCGGCTCAGCGTCTCGAGTTTGAACCTCAACTTGACAGACTTGAATGACGGATTTAGGCCCATGATCGACACTTGTTTGGACCTCATCATGACCGAGGGTGAAGAGAAACTGTCCTTTCTCTGTCCCACATCCCTCGTTCACATGGCTGGAGTCAGCGTCCTGCTCAGTGGATTCCTGACAGCGACTTTCTTTGCAGTGGGAGGGCTCACAGACAACCAGCGGTATCTCAGCGTCCATGAAGTCAACGACCTGCAGTGTGTTGCTCTTCTCCGAGGAGCAATCAGTTGTCGTCTGGGTCGGTATCTGTGTTGCTGTAGTCTGCTCTCCTGTCTTTTCTCTCTGCTCTACTCCGTCTGACCCCGGTCCCTCGTCTTTATCTCTTGTTTCACTTTCAGAGTTTCTGGTGTCCTCTGTTTCCTCTGCTGACCGCTGGCCATCCTCTCGTCTGTCTGCGGTACCTGTTGTTCCTCTCTTCTCTCCAGAACTCCCTTCCCCTTCTGAATCTTCTCCTTGGGCGTCTTCTCTATCCCACTGCTGCTCTGTTACCTTTTCCTCCAATTTTTTGTCCTTTTCTTGTCCCTCATCATCCTTCTTTCCATGTCTTCCCTCATTCAGTCCCGTGTTCCCCACTTCCTCGTCCTCATTTCTGTCTCTGCTCAGGAAACCTAGAGGCCCTTTGATGAACCCATGGTCAGGCTCTGATAGGGAAGTAGTGTCACTCACACAGAGACCTTTGCTAATCACGAGATCGTCGCCAGACACAGAGGAAGGCATAAGAATTGAAGTTGTTATGTACTCGTTTGATATATTGATGTCATTGCTTGTTGTTCCAGAATGACTGCAGGAGCTGGAGAGGTTGGTGGTGATATGTGGATGTATAAACAGATCTGGAGAGTTCAGAGCTTCTTGTCCTGTGAGAAAACACAATGTACACTTTGAGAAAATAAAACTTCTTCCTGCTGCTTGTTAAATTACAGTATATGGGCGATAAAGACGTCACAGCTGCAGAGTAGAGTGTCAATGAATAGCTTGTGTATTCTGTATAAAATATTTTTATCTACTTTAACCACAATTATCCAAGATGCCTTTTGTGGCTTTTATTAATACTTAAAGCAAAACGTAAAAGATCAACATCATAGATGAGCCCTACTCCCGTCTATAACCCATAAAACAAACTGAACAGATGAAAAGAGAAACCACTGAAGTTATAGTAAAACACATATCTGCAGCCTAAATAAACATTTACAAACACGAGCTGATCAACATTTTGGCTCCGACATCTACTGTGTGTTTATTTGTAGCTGGCTGACCTCCAGTTGCTCCAGTGGCAACAAGCTTCTCAACAGCTCCTGTTGGTTTTTTAGTCTGAGAGGAGGCTGAGTGCTGCAGGCTGCAGACGCTCAGCAGCTCATCGCTGGGTTCGATAGGAAGGACGACCTGGGCTGAAACACTGAGGCGGCTCCGACTGTGGTTTCTCGTCTTGGTAGAGAAAAAAAAACCATCACTCATTCATTTTGGTTAATATTTACTCTCGTGAAAAAGTACATGAAGTTCATTTTAGTCTTTCAGCTTTGTCTTTGTATGCATACATGTATCTGTGATGACAATGTCTGGTGTGTCTGTGTCTGTGTGTACCTCTAATTCCAATATGTGCCGTGCCTGTTCTTTGGCCAGTGAAGACACATCAGTGTGTTTCTTATGAAGCTCGTCGTAAGCGTCCTTCACTGATCGAAGGTCTTGCTGTTCACTCTTGATGCCGTCCAGAATCATTTTCTTCTGTTTAACGCAGACATCAATAGATGCACAGCTTAGATGTTTCACTGTGACAAACAATTCATCACGTTTCCTGACATGACGTATTTAACTCGTCCGATGGTTTAGTGACATTTCAAACGACAGCTTCTCCTCTACCTCTTTGTCCCAGCTCGTCATGGAAGCAGCGTGGCACTCCATCAGTTGGGCCACCTTATCTTCCATCGCCTTGCTTTTGTCTCGCATCACTTCATGTTCCTGCTTAAGGGCCTGCAGTAAAATTAATCACCCATGGGATTTTTAATGCAATACTAAATTTTTATGTGTTTATTTAACGTGAACAGAGGGTCTTAAACAGGGCAGGGAGAGAGAGGGCTTCTTGCTAATACAAATCAGTTGGCTTGTGACATTTTAATCCTGATTTTAATAATTTAATGAATGAATGGGTGAATTAAAAAGGAGAAGGGGGTACAGAGAGAAGAAAAGAGAATAATAAACTGTAAAGTCATAAATGGGGAATAAACACACTAACTATCATTCAGTTACGGAGGGGACCATATTCACTAATGTCCACATTCACAGATGTACATGTCGTGATATCACATCCATCACATTTATGAGAAGAAACGATGGCCGTCTTTTATTTCCGTCCTTGTGTAAATTCTCTCCATAATCATTTAAATGGACCCTGAAAAATTCCTTGTGGTTTCAGATTCTGTAGGTGGTGCACGGACTTGCCTGGAGAGAGACAACCCATAACCATTTAAATCCATCAGTTAAAAAATAGACACTGGTGGACATAAACCAAACAAAGTTAAAAAGAGAGAGGGACAAGTCAAAAGTGACACCTCTGAGTTTAGAGCAGTTTGCCGAGAAACGGTTGTTTTTATTTATCCAGCACAAAATCCACACACACGACTGTTTATGACTTTTCAGGTTTTAGTTCCGCTTAAGTTTCTGTTGTTGTGTTTTCTTCTTTTGTTTCGTATTTTCAATTAAGATTCAGTTAATAAATCTCGACAAATAAATGCTGATTCATGCTCTTTACATCCTCATTTCTAAAAAATATATCGTTTATATATTTATATACTAATGTGTACAAATCAGAATAGGATGAGGAAGTCTGGTACCTGGTACTGTTCTTGCTGTGTCTGCAGCTCCATCTCTACTCTGGTCACTGTCTGTGTCTGACTCAACAGAAGCTGCTGGTTATGTTGTAATGACATCACCAGCTCCTAAACAATAAAATGTAAGTAACCACAAAGAATACAACAGACTACATCAAAGTTACAGGACCAACCAGGTTTGCTTTCATCTTACAGTAAATTATTAACATTAGAATCATTAAAAAAAGAAATACATTCGTCTTCCAGTGCAAAGAAGTAATTTTCAGTGTTACTTTACAAATTTATTACTATTACAAAACATATAATATGAACGATATAAACAATATTGGTCACATGTGGTTTCCTTGTTTTTATTTACCTGCTTCTCTGCTCTTACAGCAACATTCTCCTCCTCCAGCTTCTTGTTCTTTTCAGTTTCCTAAACACGTGACAGAAGCGCAGAAAACAATTATGTTGATGTGATGGCTCCAGTAACAATGACTGTTGGAAGCTGGCAGATAGAACATGTGACATCAAAATACAGTATATATTCACTGGTCGTCATGTACCGTGCTCAGTTTCTGGTGCAGTCTCTCTGCGTGCTGCTCTTTGCCCGTTTGGCCGTGGTGGAACTTGTCATGTGTGACTGACATCATCTTGGTTTTAATCAGCTTGTTATTCACCTGCTCCAACCTCTGAGAAAACAAGACACTGAAAAACGTTTCTAAAGTACAAAGTTATGTGGCACGTGCAGAGCTGAAAGGGCGCCGTCATGACGACACAAGGTCAGGACGCAGGACTCCTGTTCATGTGGCTGCAGGACATTTGCAGGTTTACTGTACCTTCTTCAGTGACACGATGTTTGCTTCTTGTTTTTCATTTGCAGAAGTTAGTTTCTTATTGATTCTCATGGCCTCATCAACTGCAAAGGATGCACATGGTAAGGTACTTTCATTTATAATATACGAATATAATAATAACAACATAATCCATCCATCCGTTACCATTTTGCTCGAGTGTCTCGTGGGCCTTCTTGACCGTGGCACACTGCTTGGACAGGGCACTGAAGCGTTTCTCCACCTCCCCCAGCTGGTTCAGGTGACTGTCCTTTGACCTGCTCTGCAAGGCCAGTTTCTGTTCCTGTGGAATGGGTAATGTTTTGTAATGAGATCACTTGTGCAGTGTATAGTGACAATTCTTATAACCTTCTTCTACTAGATGAAAATGTGATTTGTGTTTGTTTTATACGTGTTTCTCTATTCCTCCACACAATAGATAATGTGCGGAACGATGAGGGAACAATGCATCACAAAATTACTCAAAGTATGTTTTAAAGATTATTTATGTGTGGTTTCCAACTTCATTTATTATCAATAGCGTGCGTTCTTTATTTTCATTTTAAATCAGAGGTGCTGGCATACGTTCGTATTCTGACTCCAAGCAGAAGAATAGTCGCTGGTTATCCCTTCTTCTGGTCTTTATCGTAAGCTAAGCTCACTAGCGGCTGTCTGTCAAATGTTCCATGTGGGTTGCTCAGTTTAAAGACTTCCACAACACAAGAGGAGGCAGAAGGCAGAGGCACAGTTTGTCCGACACTGAATACGACAGTGGAAACAGCTGTCAGGTGATTGAGGACCCTGCTTTAACACAGCGAGCATCCGTCTCTTTCAGTGGGATGAAGGGTATCAACTCAGCTCATGCCTCAGAGCTTTTTATCGCTCCTCAAACTGTCATTACAGTTTGATTGTCTGTATCAAGCTGATCAGATTCTTTTCCCACTCACTCATTTCACTCTCATTCTCACTCCCTCCGTTCCTCCTCTACAACACAGCAGCGCTCGTCCACTCCCTCATTCTGCGGAGCCACTGTTATGAGAAGAAGGTTAAACCGAGCGAGGCTCAGTTATAAAATATTTTAATAGAGATATTTTCTCTGCTGTGCTGGCAGTTCAAAGTGTCACACACTCCCTATCTGTTACTCCTGATGAGCTCTTCCCTCCGAACCCATTCCTCCTTAGCACCATTCCCTCATCCTCCTCTTTAAATTCTCCTCACTCCCACCAAACCTCTGTCAACAGTTTGTGTAAGTGGAAGATGCTTCCTCACCAGCTCCTTTGATTTCTTCTCCAAGTTGAACTTCAGCAACTGTAAAAGAGCAGTAAAAGAAAATCAAAAAAGATAAAGGTTTTCTGTTCCGGTTAGCAGTGCATTGTGGGTTATAGTGTGTGAATTAGTGTTTCTGCACATTCACCCAAGATGCATCATATTTATGTTCAGCACATGCAAATAACAATTAATTAAAATTATCAATTGTTGAGTTAATCAGATTTTCAGTCATTTATGATAAAAAAACATAAAACATGAAAGTAATTCAGGGTTTACATATATATATATATTAAATACAATGAAATAATGTATATTATAGTAAATATTTCTGTGATATTTATTATTTATATAAACACCTTTAAAACATACATTATCATGATCATATTTACTGTTAGTAGATTTCTTAAACTAACCTAAACATCTTGAGAAAACAAGAACAGAATAATCATCAAATTCAAAGGTTGAAATGTTTAATTTGTTGAAATTAATTTTATTACTTATTAAAACCCAGAGGAGAGAGGATCTCAGATAGAACCTTTAAGTCGTTGTAAGGTGGGAATTACTTTTTATATGTTTAGTTTTAGTTGAATATTTGACGATTTCTTCTGATGATAAATGAAATAAAAACAACTCAATAAAGGAAATGTGATTTCCCCATATGCAGCCAGTGATGGAGGTAGTCAATGCTTTGTATAATGCACATTATAAAGGGATCAGGTTAAATATCTTATATGTGCAATCCTGTTCACAGTCTATATATTCAGTTTAAAACATATGTAATGTTGCTGTTTTTAATCTTTCCTTGTGTTTATATTTGCTTACATATTTATTTAGCTTATCTCATTTCATCTAATCTTGTCTAATCCTGTTAACAAAGACAATAAATTATGTGAGAGCAGGAGACACCGCAGCATCTTGTTAATTTTAGGATCGAATGACAACCCTCTTAAAAATATAGCCTTAATTATCAATACATGTTCTGGTTATTTCTCCGCCCGGTTATTTATTAACTAACTGCAATGATGGATTATTTGGATTTCATTATGGATTAATTGAACCATACTGTTCCAATGGAGCTCAAATTTGCAATTTAGCAGTTCATCAATTAAATCACTTCAGCCCAACTGCCACGGATGGGAAAATGTGTTAAATTAAAGAAGTCCACCAGACCGTGTCACAAGAATGAACACAAGCGGGCCTCACTTTAGCCACAGCCTGTGTCTCCCGGATAGAATATCAAAAACAGTCTCTATTGTCTCTGTAACACGGCTGGGCTGTTAAAGTGCGCTGGACCATGGGGACGGCCGTATATCACCTCTGGGGTGTCAGGCCTGAAGACGAACACTCTGGGAGCCAGACTGGGTCAGGCCTATGCATCAAAACCCGACGTACCAGAGTCAGGTTGGACATGACCTTTCTTTATGTCATCAAACACGCTGGACTGCTCGATGACAAAAATCAGTTTTTACGGATTTTAAAGAAGAAAGAAGGTATGCATGTGTGTGTGTGTGTGTGTGTCTTTCATAGGATACCTCGAGGGACAGATTTCAAACTAAAGAACAATTCATTGAGGACAGTTTTTTGTATAAATGGTTAAATTCTTGGGGTTCAGCAAGTTGTGGTTACACATGGACTGAGGTTTAAGAACTATCGTGGTTGTAATGATTAGATTAAAATAACTGAGTTAATTTGGAAAGTAGTGGGCAACAGCAGGTGAAAGCTTTTGTTAGCATCTGTGAATGAGACACGTGACGATTTCCTGCACGCAGCACGTTTCATTGTAAAATCAGGTCGTATAAAATCACTGAATGAATCACACAGTTGTTCATTTCGTGCCACATAGACGGAGAGGAGAGTTTGTAAGTGTTGTACATCTCAGTACCTGCAGCGACCTCAGTTCTTCTTTTAAGTTGTTAATCTCTTTGTCCTTTAACTCAGCACTGACCTGGTATTTCCCCTGAAATGTTATATGATGAGTGACAAACGAAAAGCAATAAATACTAAAGCACAGCACAGAGGAATCCGTTCCAAGGGTCAAGATTGTGCAACTGAGATGAGTGAATTTACTACTCCACTAAAAACATGAACTGAATAAAATGCTCCGAGTATCACGTTGACATTTTTTTGGAGGAGGGAAAAACTCTTCATACCTTCTCCTCCTCAATGTTTCTGATTTTGGCCTGAAACTTGAGGAGAGAAAATAAAATGAACAAAAGGTTTTGATGGATTGTACAACGTCCTGTTTAGACATAAATATAAAAACATACCTGCTTCTTCACACTGGTGAGTGACTCCGTGTGCTGATTCACGACTGTTTCAATTTGATGTTGGAGGGATTCCTGTCATACAGAAAAAGGGAAAATCAATCAAAACAATTTAATGATCTTGTGTTGACGATATTTCATGAATAAGGACAAAAATTTTAAGATAAAATAAATTAAAGATGCTGTAAACACAAGAACGTTGAGTCATACCCTCTCCCACTCCAGCTCCTGTTTCTCCAGCACCAGTTTACCGATGTGATCCTCAAAGTGTGTCTCTGCATCCTGCACCATGGAAACACCTCATTAACCGTTTACCTAACAAACCTCATCCACAGACGGAGTGTGTGTAAAGATGGAGGACATGACGGCTCAAATCGTCTGGATCACAAACAGAACAATCCAATTACACGTGAACTTCTTTGTCTCAATGATGGTTTCTGTCATTTTCAGAAGTTCTCATCACACTGATTCAAGTGTTCATGTTTTTCGTTATTTGATGCTATAAAAATTGCCATAACAGCACGATTGACAGCTGAGAATGATTCCCGATTGGTGGTGTACGTGTGTCGACGGGACTTCAGCTCTGTGCCGGATCAAAATCAAGATGGCAGCGTTGGATATTTTGGCTTTATTTCTGAACAGTGAGATCGTTATTTACAGTAAGTGAGAAAGACCAGTAACAGACAAATAACAACATTTGTCCAAAGAGCATTTCACAATCAAAAGTACAGACGAGGAAACGACAACTGATAAATAAAATAACAACACAGTAAATGAATGCATGATACAGACTAAAACTCCATTATATCTTCCACTCCATGGGCGGATAACTGTCTTTTTGCCAAAACTGCAAACGGCTTTAAGTTTCCGTGGTTCTTTCCTGCGTATCTTCTGAAGAAGCACCAAGAGAAAAGAGGAACATTAGAAGGGAGGTGATATTTATGGAAAGTCATCCCTATCCTCCCTCTTCCCTCGGAGAAGGCAGGTAAAAGTCAATTGCTCTCTATATCCACAGGACTTTTTTATGTGCATGTGGGAGCTGGTTAACTCACTGAGTTGATTTTATAAGTTCCTATTAAACTATGCTACCAGCGTGGCACTGCACTTAAAAGAAAGGAGTGCACAGGAGATAAAGCTGTTACTTTTCCACAGAGGAATAATTAGTGTGTGAGTTTTTGTGTGTGTACTAGTTTTTATAACCTGGTGTGGAATTTAAGTGAACATGCGGGGACGTGAGTCGCTCGTGGGGCCAAAATTGAGGTCCCTCAACATGCAGAACATAGACTGTACACAAAGATGGATGATGCGTCTCCACTTCATTCCAACTTCTAGATATGAAGCCTAAATATCCCAGATACCAACACTCTATGACGTCATTTGGAGACGGAGATTGTGCAGCCGTGAGATAGAGATATTGGCCGTGGTATCGAGGTTCCACCAACACAAGTAAATAAGAACTACCTAAGATGACAAACATAATCTGACAATAATTTAATTGACGTGTATTTTGTCCATGTCCCATCTATTGAAATATGGGGGGCAGGGATGACCTATACTACAATTAGCCACCAGGGGCAATCAGGACGCTTTGTCTTCACTTTGAGGGAGCTGACATGTCGTCCATCTGCATCTACAGTCTACGGTCCAGACTGATGCTGACGCCATTAAGTTTTGTTCTTAAGGTTCAGGTTGTTTATTATTGTTCATTATGTAAATGAGTTGTCCCCACAGAGTATTTACAAAGTCCACAAAAACTTTATAAAACCTGGAAACCCATGTAAATAAAAACAGGATGCTGTACTTTAACTGAAGGTTAGATTTTGCTTTTACTTATCTAATCATATATTTGTAATTGCTGTTCGTGTCTTCACTGTTCTGAGTGGATGCATTTTATGGGGCATTAAAAACGGAAAAAAAAAGTCTCTGTGAGTTGGATAAAGTTTACACAGTTTATCCCACTGCACTCATTCTTGTGCTTCTACATTCAGGGTTAATTCCACCAGTACAACACAGTATCACAGACTAAAGCAGTGGGCTGTACCGTATTAAAAAAAACACAAAAAAACCCCCAGAAAAAAAGCTGTTGGAATTTGACCTGCTCAGGAATGTCCGGCACCATCATGACATCCTCCTGCTTCTTAACCTCTGCGCCCAGTGAACAACACAACTACAAAAAGCTGCTCTGATAACAGCCTGAGGAGGATCACACTGATGTGCCGTCTAACGTTTGTATCCCAGTTAACACGGCTATAACAATAAAAAGTAAATGACAACAAACGACCAGCTTCCCATTTTTGCTCCTCTAACCTTTAAGCACACTCTGGACGTGTTGTCAGGTTGGAAGTACTCGCTGGAGGCAACAAACCATTATTTGTTTTACTTTTACAAACAGTTTTACTTTCTACTTATTGGTCAGGGGCCAAATGGCTGGTGTGTCCCCCATCTTGATGCAATGTGCTTCAAACCCAGCTGGCTCTTGTCCAGATTGCTAAAAAGGGGCAGCTGGTTTCCTCTAAGGACACAAACCAACTCCTCGATCACGTCTATTCAATTATTCTGCTCTTTAGCCAAATGTCTAACCCTAACCCTCTGTACTCTTCTACTCTATGAATAAGGATGTGACGCAGGTACACGGACAGTAAAAAAAAAATAGAGCTACCTTCTATATTCAGTACAGTTAAATCTTTAGATTGGTGGGTCTGAGAGATTTTAAATGGTTTCTGAAATACAATTATTAAATTTTAAACTTTTTTCTTCTGAATTGGTAGATTATATTACTTGAGGTTTAAGATTGTGATATAAGACTACGTATAAAACAGTCTGACACCTGTTAACACATTAGGTGCAAACCCCAGAGACATTCACAATAATAGTACTTTACTTTTAATACTTTATTTTTTCCCCCAACATTCTAGAAATATAAATAGCCACACACACACACAGAAATTATAAAAGTATACCTTCCGAATATGCAGCTCCTCTACAGCTTCAAGTAGATGAGTTTTAAATTCCAACAGCTGTAGTAAGATGGGGCCTCCGCTTTCTCTTTGACAGGAGGCGCTAGACAGAGACAGGCTCTGCTCCAACGCAAACTCTTCTACCTGAACATGAAAATATATAAAATTAATACTTCTTATTAAGCTACTTCAAAATATTTACCAAAATGCAGAGGATAGTATATGTCAAATGACTAAGATGTTAATTTCTCCCAGCATTCAACAGGAAAGAGTTAACAGCCTAAATTCAAAGTAAACAGTTGATATAAATATGTGATTTTTCACCTTAGTAATGTAACTTAAACATTATAGTATATTCATCAATGTGATTACTGACACACGTGTTCTGCTGTGAAAAAGGTCTATTATTTGTATTGAAAACGATTTTAATCTAATCCTGACATGTATAAACAGATAAACTGATGTTATTCACTCTGTCTTCTAACATGAGGAGTTGTAACCTACAGCTGAGTGTGGAGTGAGCGTCCCAGAATCTGCACTACGATCCATCTGGTTGTTTCAGGCCAAGGTCCCACTGAACTTCTTCTTCCTCCTTAACAACACAAAAACACATTGTTGAAAAAGGTTAATAGAATACGCTGTTTAATAAGCAGTGACACTCTGCCTCTCCACTTACACGCTTATAATTACGTTCCTCATCTGCAATTTTTCCTGATAAATGAATTTATTAGAATTAATAGGCTGGCACATTAAAGCCTCGTAATGTTTCTCAATCACTGCAGTCTCACCTAACGGCTTTGAAATGACCATTAGGGTTTTTTCTTTCTTTGTTTTACACCGCTTCCACTGCAGAGGGAAGATTACACCTTGATAAGCCATCTCAGTTCAAATGAACCAGCCCATTGACACTAATAGGGGTCAGAGCAATAACACTGACTGAACAAATTGCGCTGTCAATGCTTTTTAAATTATCTAGGTTATTTAATTTGACCTGTGGATGGTCCTCTTCAACTGTCTCCGTCCCCTCAACATAACCAAGAGACTGACTGACACACACACTGCAGACACGCAAACACACACCTACTAGAAAATATGACTATTTAAGTGGGAGGTCTCCACTAGCCACTGATCTCTTAATAGAACAGACCTTTTTTCTCCCATTTAACCTGCGCTGGTATCAATCATGTAGGAGAATTAAATGATCCCTGCCAGAATTGGCTACTATCATAAAATGACACTGTGACCCCAGGCAGAGGAGGAAGCGTGCAAACGTGTGTTAGTGTGTCAAAGTGATGATGCACGTGCGTCCTCTGTGCACAGTGTGAATGTGTGTGTGTGTGTGTGTGTGTTTGACTCCGAGTGCGGGAGGAAACCACAATGTCTTTATTTGCTTCTCCTGTGATTCAGTTGAGCAGGTATTAACCACCGTCTCTAAGCCATGAAAAGACAAATTAAAAGAGCTGCCATCCATAAAATGGGAAAGCTTCTATCAAACAGCACGATGTCTGTATTACCTTCGGGTGAGTTATGTTGGTAACTGTGTAGTGCACGGAGGAAATAAAGTTGGAACAAAGCGCTGGGAATGTACTACATGTAATTACAGTGCAGCCAATAACAACACAATATTAAACTACTACAGAAAGTGGACTTCAATAGCTGTTTTTACATTTAGTCATGACCCAGCATGAAAAGCACAGGTGTAAATAATAAAATCCTGCTTTGAAACAATAAAAGTCCACTTTACTTTGACGGCGGTGGTGCTGTGCATGTTGGCACGCTGTCCGACCGAGACACTTGAGTGGAACAGAGCCCTTGTTAAATGTTATTAGTAACACCTGTGCTTTTCCTTCTCTAAAAAGCCAACATGTCTTTTACACGACACACTGGAGTCTCATCATGTTCGAGGCTTTTTCACCATTTATCAGGAAAGACGCTTTATTAATCCAAAGCAGCTTTTAAATCCAGTTTTTATTCAGTGCCTAGCCAAACTATTTTACAAAATCTGCAGTCGCCCCCGTCATTGTATTTTGTTTTATTGTTTATTGTTTCATTTCAGATATTTTTATCAATTTTATTTGAATTACTCCTTTAACTTATTTATAAATGTTATGCAGATTTAATTCTTTTTGTATTATGATTGTTATATTCACTGTTTGTTTCCATTTTAAACCATCTGTCATAACCTTTTTATCTTGCCCTCAGCATTTTGTTGTTTTTTCGTACGACAATAGAGACTTTTATTCATCAATTACATTTCTTTCACCTCTTTTAATATCTTTAACCTTTTACCACTGCCTTACTGTGCCTCATTATATTGCAGCAAACATCAACATAATATATAGAATATAAGATAACATGAGATAAGATAAATTAAGATAAAATAAGATAAGATAAGATAAGATAATCCTTTATTAGTCCCACAGTGGGGACATTTGAAATGTTACAGAAGCAAGAGAGTCAGGAATAAACATCAATAAATAATAAGTATAATATAAGGAGATATATTAAAACTATAACAAATATAAATGGAGTAAAAACTAATTTATAGTGTAAACAGAATAAATACAGTGTGAACATGTGTACATGAAATATTAATAAATGTTAACGTAAAACGTGTCATTGAACTAAATGTAAGACACAAACCATCGTCTCCTTTATCAGTTAGTTTTATACTCAAGAGTTTAAAATATGAACATAATCTCTACGACATATTAATCTTCATAATGTTGTGAGTGAACAGTTGATGAGCTCTGTTTAAAATCTGACTTCTCTCTGTGTTTGACTTCACACTTTAATTCACTTAATTAATTAATGAAAAGTTAATTACAGACTTTTTGTTTTTCTGTTAAACATCACTTCCTGCTCAACACACCTTAGCATTTAGCCTACACTGGAAGCTAACCCGTGCTAGCTAGCATAAACCTCCAATTTTCTGCCAAATATCAAACAAATGATAATGTAGTTAATTAATTAATGGTAATATGTCTCATTTAACGACACGTTAACGTGTCAATTTAATTTCAATGGGTATTAAATAAAGAAGTTCTGAGAATAAAAGTGGTTTGATGGGAGAAATTTACCTTTAGTGATTAGCCAGTTAGCTCATTAGCTCGAACAAACGTCCCTGGGGAGGTAGTAGCAGGGGAGGTGGTTTCCTACAGCGCCCCCTGTGTCCAGGCTGTCAGGTGACCAAGTGGAACTTTTCTAAACAGATCAGTGTGTGTGTGTGTGTGTGTGTGTGTGTGTGTGTGTGTGTGTGTGTGTGTGTGTCTTAAAACCTATGATAAAGATAAAAACCCTGAAATTGAAATTGGAATGTTTTTAGATTAAATCAGCCCTACAGTGAATCTTTGCAGCTGCAACAGGACAATTTATAGCAGCACGGGAAACATGCATGTGCACATTAGGGATTTAGCTCAAATAAATATTTTTATTTTATGTTTCATAAGACTCCAGGGCCTTTAGTGTGGGCGTCTGAGGCTGAAAGGTTCGGGAACACCTGGATTATAAGGCCGTGGTTTTTTATATAGACAGTCTGTTGTTCATATGTGTGCATCATGGTTAGCAATTAGCAGACGTTAAAATGGAAATTGCTCAAAAATACAAATAGAATACTCGAAGTTTAAACATTCAAAGGTCTTAATTGCTCTTTATCGTCAATGTAAAGAGGTTATGGCTTTAAAATTAAATAATACGCAATACAGGATGCCAAAATAGATTTTATTATCTTTTATTATGAGTCATAGACATACAGACATACACTGACAGTGGGGTCACAAGATGATTTCCAAATAAAAATAGCAATAAGAAATAGCATATTGTTACAAAAGATACAACAATTATAGTAGTTGAACTTGAAATAAAATAATGTCATGATGCTATTTGTCCCCTGATTATAAAAGATTAGCTGCAGTTGCAACAGGACAATTTCCTGCACAACAGGAAACATTCACATATGTGTGTGTTGGTGATTTTCATTTTGTGTATTTTATGTGTATGTTTAAACCCCCAGTGTCTGACACAATGTTATCTTAAATTTCAATCATCTATAATGTTTAAATGTAATTGCATTTGTATTTTCTTTATTCATAATGTGTCTTTATAAACACTTTTACATTCTCTTATTTTAGTTTTAAAAACATAAACTTGAACAGACTATTAATTCACGTGACATCTTTACTTCAGGGGCTCAGAGGCTGTACAATTTGGTTTCTGCTTCCATCTCCAGCTCTAAATTTTCCTTGAGCACCTGAAGGCAGCATGACTGACCATGTGTCGTTTTCGTCATTCATGAATAATGAACATTTATCATGTGTTTCATCATATGTTCTCATGTGAAATCAGCACATGTTTGAGTCAGAACACTTTGCACCATAAAACTCAGAATAAAACTCCTGTGGCTTGAGTTTAATGTGATTTAGTGATTGCTGCCATCTAGAGGTGTAAATTAAATACAGCACCACACAAACAGGAGGCCATTGTGCATCGTCACGGATCCTGCACGTGCTGTTCACCTCCAACTGTCCAACATGGCCTCAATAAAGGAAAGAGCTGCGGCCTTGAACCTCGCAGAGAAACTGTGTGTGCGGCCTCCAGGTGAGTTCATGATTCAGAAAGCTGCTGCCCATCAAGGTCTGGTGGAGCAAACAGAAACACTCAACACTGCCAGCACCAAAGGAAACAATAAAAGCATCTTAAAGTTGAGTTTGTGCAGAAATCAAAACTTTGAGAAGGTGATCGACGTGTGTTTACCTTCATGTTCCAGGTCATGGAGTGTGTGGTAAACCTGCAGGCCTCCAGTCCTCCTCCCTGTGGAGCGGCCTCCTCTCTCACCTCAGGGCCTCTGTGACTGTGAAGCGTCGACGGGTTCACCTCAAGTCTCACGGCGACTGTTTCCTGGGCTCCGAGGCCGTAGATGTGGTGACAGAGCATTTAAACCACATCCAGAGCTTCGAGGGTGTGTGTGGGGCGAGAAACCAGATTTCAATCAGATAATCTGCGATCTGATGGTTCAGTGTGAAAACCATCCTGTTCTTATTCTTTCTATATGTTTTATTTAAACTAAAGGCGCTGACGTGTCCCGGGACAAAGTGGTGAGCGTGTGCCAGGCTCTGTTGGAGTGTAATGTGTTTGAGGCGGTGGGAACCAAAGTGTTTGGGAAAGACAAGAAGCAGGATTCCTTTCAGGACAGCAAATGTGCCCTTTACAGGTACAGACATATATTTATTGTTTTCTTGTCACTCCAGCCGCAGAATGATAAATAACATATATATAAAAAAATCTACATTTAAAATGTCACACACAGGTTTGTAAACGTGCACTTGCCTTCAGTTGATGAGCTGGAGAGAGCCATGCTGGTGAATGGGATTCAGAAACTCTTCTGCAGCGCCGCATCAGACAGGTACAGAGTCTAGATAATGTCCTTTCAGCTACATCTGAGCACACGTGTCAAAACTAGAATCATGTTTATCGCTAAGTAAGTTTTCACTGACAAGGAATTAGCTTTGGTGTTTCGGTGCATTATCAAAATAAAGCAAATTAAAGAGCCAGTACTCTTTTCAATTGAAAGTTAACAGTTTAAATTCCTGGACACTTAATAAATCTCTGCAAGACGTCAAATCTTTACCGACTCTTTGTCTCTCATCATGTACTCTAACCAGAATTAGCTTCCCAATGTGTCGTCTCTGTTTTACTCCTCAGGCAGGAGAAGCAGGTGAGTCTTCCTGGGTCACATGTCCCCATGTTAACTCCCATCAAGTCCACTCAGACGCCCACCAGAGCAAAGCAGCCGGATGCTCCTGTCACCGGCCGCCTGACGGTGGAGGCCGAGGTGGACAATCAGAGTGTGAGTCCCAGCAAACTGCAGACGGACTCCGTGTTACCACAGTCGTGTAAGTCACATGAACAACCATGTCATGGTGTTTTTAAAAAAATTTTTTATTACCATTATTCTTATTTCTTGTCTCTGCCCCCTCCTCAGTGGTAGATGAGGTTTGGCATGAGCAGACCCTCCTCAGGCTGCTGAACCTGGTTGAGCTCCCCCTCCTGGAAGGGGTGCTTCAGTGCAGCCAGACCCTGTCGCCCCCGGCTCCGTCACACTCGCTGTCCCACAGTAACCCAGACCTGATCTACAGCAGCAACCACCTGGACAGACAGATCCTCAAGGCCTTCAGGGAGACTCAGTATGTTTGAGCTTTGAAAACCATTTTCAACGTCACATTTTACGCCCTCGCCAGCCCCCGAGTAAAGTTTTAAACATGCAATGGACGCAGAAGTGAAAAGAACAAACGGAATAGAAATATTTCAGGGAGATGCCAACTTTGAAAGACACATGGTCCACCCAGGCTCCACCCCTCACCTGAATGTTCTGAACACCTTCCTGTTGTTGTGAACGAGTCTGACCTGGACAATGTCCTGCTGCGTTGTTCATTTATAACAGACAAACTCCAGATAAGGTCCAGATTTGTCAGAGTTGATCTGAAAACTGCTTTTTTTTTCAGGTGGATAATATCCTCACTAATATTTATTTAATTCTAATTTCCTTGTGATACTTTTCTTCCTCTTCATCAGGGAGGACGAGTGGCTGTGTGCAGCTCTGGACTGTCTGGACTTCCTGTCTGATCAGCCGGTGGTGGAGTTGAGCCGGGAGCTGCCTCACTGTTTCCCTCAGGACCAGGAGAGCTGTGACCAAGCGCCAGCTGGTAGCACCAACCAAGATGGAGGTAGCTGCTTTAGATGATGTGAGATCAACATGAATGTCCAGTTCCGTATTGATTCTGATTTTTGTGTCAGGCTACAACAGTGATGAGCCTCGTCTCTCCCTGAGTGGTCTGGCCCAGTGTAAACTGCTGGTGTACAGGACTCTGGTGAAACACTACAGTCACACAGATCAACCTCCGCTGCTGCCGCAGAACATGACTGACGTCTGCACTGCCGTCACTGAGCTGCTGGGTAAGAGTCTCATACTGATTGATTTGTTTATTTATTTTAAAGAAAAACACCAAATATATATGTAGAAAAAAATACAAAGAAGGATCAAAACAACAATAAAACCATTGTCATTTATACACGGCCTGTTTGTGCCTCACATGTATCTTGGCCGATCACTCATGTTGTTCAATGTTGTTTTCATTATAAATCATTTTTTTATGTCTTATTTTTGTCTCCTTCTCGACTCCCCAGTGAACGCTAAGTTAGACAAGGCCCTGGAGGCTCTGCAGCTGTGCTTGAAACTGCTGCCACCTAGCTGCAGAGACGAGCTGCGCAGGCTGCTTACGTTCATGACTCTGGCCGCTGATCCACAGGCGATAAAACTGGATAAGGAGGTGAGAGCTGGTGTCTCAATCTTATATTTAATAAAGTACATTTAAAAAGTTCAAATTAAGAATTTGTGGACATTGAAAGTTGTTGATGTGATGCAGAAAATTTGTACTTTGACGTTTGAGATGTGCCGTTGAACCCTCAGATGGAAAACAGGTTAGCAGTGAAGAGGTCTTTCTCCAGAGCCATCGTCCACAGCAAAGCTCTTTCAAAGGAGAACGAGGATCTGCTCGTGGTTTTCATGCTCAGCAACATAAAGGAAATCTTCAAGGTAAAAAATCAACGCTGTCACTGCACTGACATCTTTAATCCACAAATCATACGATCCTGTGCCGACAAGACATTTTTCTGTTTTGCTCCAGATACCAGGAGCTCTGCACAAAGGAGTGAGTGAGAAGCTGTCCAGCCTTGTGCAGGGGACGCAGCCTGATGTGACGGGTAAATGCACCAGTGTCCATAATCCTTTATTAGTCCCAGCAAGGGGGATTTGAAAGCTGTTCTCAGACATGAACTCCAGAGACATTCTCTGCAGACATTCTCCAGAGTTTGCCTTTCACATATGAACAACATCAAGCCGCCAACGTGACCGAACCTGAATATCATTTCAGTATTTTGTCCAAACCTCTGAGTCTGGTCAGATATCCTCGATCTAATAAGAAATTACATAAAATGACAGAAACCATCTTTGAAAATGTTTTATTTAATGTGCACTTCGACTTTAGTTTGACGCATGTGCCCTCTGCTAACATGGAGGAGGAGGCATTGATTGTGACCTGTACTGCAGCCTGTCGCCAGGGGGCGATCACAACACTTTGGATTCATTTTCACATCGTCCATCTTTGTGTAAAGTCAATAAATGGACACAATTTTGCAGCATAACTTAATAATTAGATTTGTGATTACAGCTTTTTCACCTGAATTATATTATTGCATTTTTCGACATGACCTCACCCTGTGTTTTTGCTCTGTGGTTCTTCTGTCCTCCAGGCTCCACGTTACGTCAGCAGGTCTCCAGCAGGACTTACACTGACGCTACAAAGGAGACCACCAAGCAGGAGCTGTGGGCTCTGCTGAACAGCATCAACACCAACACAAAGATCTCAGCCAAGGAGAGGAAGCGTCTCCTCGGACAGTTTTACCGAGGCCACCCAGAGATATTCAACCAGTTCTTTGGTGACTCTGCTGTTAGCATGCTGTAGATGATCATAAGCCATGTCTCTGATTTAACAATTAATTAAAAAATGTTTTTGGGGGTCAGAGGTTAAGACTATGCTCAAGTTAAAGTTGGGATTGGGGAACTGAGCCTGAAATTATAACCCTGTCTCATGCATTAATGGGGACAACCAAGTCTCCTTCCCTTAGTCCACCAGGCTCCACCCACCATCCTCAATGACTTGCTTTATTATGGCCTGTTATTTATCAATAAAAACTAACAATGAACTAAGACTTTAGAGTAACTTCAATATGTCTATATGATTTTGCTTGTCATTTATTAAAAACTCTGAAAATGAACTTCTAATTTAAAGAAGTTTGAAATGAACATAAAAACCGATTCAAATAAAATCAGCAGATCCAAACAGATTGAACCTGTGGACAACATTTGAACCTTTGGGGCCCGTTGCACAAAACTAGGATAAGGGATCAAACCGGGGCTAATCTTGGTTATCCTGGCTCGACTTATCCTGATCCGGCTGCACAAAGGCGGGATAGTGGAAAGTGGGAAATGTTATGACCGAAGTTACCATGGAGATTTATTCTGTGGCGCTAAATTCTACGATCTATTCAATCTCATCCCTTATCCCAGTCAGCAGCAGGCACCACAAATGGAAACCAACTTATCAACTACACCCACTGTCATTATTTAAACATCTGTGATCATTAATGTCAGTCGTTTTAGATCAATGGTGATTTTAGATGATGTTGGAATCATTAGGTCATCCGGGTACGTTCACCTCCACGAGGATTTCTGTTCTCTCGTTGCCATGGTGAATCTGTGACTCTGTGACGCGTCCGCTTTTATGCGCGCGCGCGCCGGTGGGGTGGGGGGTGGGGGCTCGACTGTTACGTCACGGTGACCACACCCAAACCCGGAAGTGTCGGCCGGTGAACCGCTGCGGTGGAGTAGAGCAACTGCGTGACGTGCGGGATCGACCAATGGCGTTTCTCTGGTGACCGTCTGTGAACACACGTGCGACACTGGTGATGTCACCGTGACGCAGCAGCGGGTCGGTTAGCTCCTGTTGTTGTTGTTGTTGTTGTTGTTGACAGTCCGGACCACGCAGACTTAAGCTAACGTCACAGTCGAGCTAACAGACGTCGATCCTCGGAGCTAAAGGCTACAAGGTGAGTCACGTCCCCGCAGATGAGGCTGCTGATGCGGCGACAGTCTCACGACCGTGATGCTTTGTTTTGTTTACATCTGCGGAGCTAATCCTCCATCTTCATCCTCCATCTTCATCCTCCATCTTTATCCCTCAGTGACATGTGATATCATCCCTCTGTCCTGTGACATGAGGTCCACAGACAGAGAGACAGACAGATAGATAGATAGATAGATAGACAGACAGAGAGACAGATAGATAGATAGAGAGACAGACAGAGAGACAGACAGACAGACAGAGAGAGAGACAGACAAATAGATAGATAGATAGATAGAGAGACAGAGAGAGAGAGAGAGACAGACAGACAGACAGACAGAGAGAGAGACAAATAGATAGATAGATAGAGAGAGAGACAGAGAGAGAGAGAGACAGACAGAGAGAGAGAGAGAGATAGAGAGACAGAGAGAGAGACAGACAGATAGACAGACAGATAGATAGATAGACAGAGAAACAGACAGATAGAGAGAGAGAGAGAGACAGACCGATAGACAGATAGAGAGAGAGAGAGACAGAGAGAGAGAGATAGATAGATAGACAGATAGAGAGACAGATAGAGAGAGACAGACCAATAGACAGATAGATAGACAGACAGAGAAACAGACAGACAGATAGATAGATAGACAGACAGACCGATAGACAGAGAGAGAGAGAGACAGAAGAGTAAAACTTAAAATCCAAGACTACAAATATAAAAAATATAAAGTCAAATAAATATAATCACAGGGAGTAATGGTGACTACATGTGTTGCTCTAAGTGTTTAGCACTTGGAGCCACCATGACCTGGATGACTGAGAATCTCCTCATACATATGTAGCTGTTACATACCATAATATTGCATAACACAGTATCGACCAGTTACTTTACCCCCACAGACTAAAAAAAAACCATGCCAAAGGAGGACGATCACCACGAGGGAGCAGGAGACGAGGGGTCGAAGGAGGAAGGGGTTGAGGAGACGGTGAGGAAGAGAGTGCGGGAAAATTCCCCCAGCGGTCACACTCCACAAGGTAAGCAACAGGCTTTAAGTGACACCATGTGCACATAACGACAACTCAGAAATATCAGTCCCCTAATCATCCCTGATTTCCTTCTTCAAGATACTTGGATTCTTTTCTGGGTAATGAACCCTAACCGCCTAACGCTCATCAGGATTTCCACAGCTCTGTTAAATTCACTAAGTTCGATTTTCACTTTCAAAGTAATATTTAATTTGCCCAAACTTTGGCATAAAACCACATGGGAATATTGAGGAATTCTCAAGATGACCAGCATCCTGGGTGTTTTTCTAATTTGTCAAGTTTTTGTCTTCAGCCATGATCCAATCTGCTTCTTATCACAAGCGGTTCAGTTCTACACACTTTCCCATCAACCGTTTTTTTTTATTAACACAAACATGGACTTAGTCGAGAACATAAACAACCCTCCTTTTGTTCGGTGGAGAAGAAACATGAATGTTCTAGTAAGTGAAAATACTCACAAGCACGTACCTTCAGGGTTCGGCAAATAAAGTCTTCCTGTCTGCGGTGCTTGTCTCTCTTAACCCTTCAACACCACAGCTCCTTTAGACCTGAAGGCCAATAAGAGCAAATGAAGACAAAGTGGTGATAATGTTGACAACAGAGGATGAAACCTCACAACTCTGTGGTGTAAAACTGATTATCAGTCAGTTATATTTTACAGTAACAGTGTGAACATGGGGTTTCTAGCTGTGGCCATGGTTTTCAGTGCAGTCACATGGTTGTACTCACCATATTTAATGGAACTGAGACGGGGGGCTTCGGATGTTAGGCAAACAAACAGGCAGTTAGTGACCACGCCCTCAGATATCAAGTGTCTAGATATCATCAGATTTCCTGTGTTGTCACATTTACCTCTAGATTAGAACAAATTAGTATAAAAACGTTTCCCACAAAGCCAGAAAACTTTCTTTTAATTCTCAAAGTTGTCACGAAATGTTTGACATGAGATCTATAGTGCAGGAGCTACCTTTGATTTTGAAAATGCATGTGACGTTACAAATGTGTGTGGGAAACTATGACTTCCTGCTCAGTGGATCTTCTGACCTGCACAACATTCCCACTAAATCCACTCGAACCTTTCTTAACCATAGAATGTAAACAGAGATGGAAGAAGTGAAGGCTCCAAAATATTGCCCCCTGGTGGCTGACTGCAGTACAGGTCATAAACCTTGCCTCCTCTATGTCTGCAAATGAAACGTGGACCAAAACATAATTTTCAGTATTTTTTATCACAATTTTCTTTAGTTTTTTGCCGACATAAAGAAAAGGAGTAAAACGTCAAGATTGACTGACGATTGGTCGAGAACGTGTATAGACGGGACCTGGATACCACGGCTCTGAATGACATACCGTGTACAAGATGGCATTGTTCGAGATGTATAGTCCATCCTTGTGTACACTCTATATATGGTTTATTCTTGGTCTGTACTCTCATAACTTTATTTGTATGGCTTTTTGTATAAGACACTTTTGTGTATAGTTTTGTCAGAATACAATTTGTTTTAATAAGATGGCTTTTTCCTCCCTCGCAGCGAGCACGCCTCAGTTCGTCTCAGTGGAGGAGCTGATGGAGACGGCCAAAGGTGTCTCCAACATGACTTTGGCTCATGAAATAATGGTCGACCAGGCGTTTCAAGTCAAACCTGTAGTGCATCCTGAAGGAAGGTGAGAATAGGATTTTTATATTGTAACTGTCCCTTGAGCCCTCGTCCTCGCATGAGTTATTTGCTCCTGTAAAAGTAACAGTGCTTCATTTGCCATCTGCACAGTTGGGAGCGTAGATTTAAGGAGGTTATGCACAAAGCATTCTGGGATACCTTAGACAAGCAGTTGAAGGAGGATCCACCATCGTACCAACACGCCATCAAACTACTCGCTGAAATCAAAGAGGTGAGGAAGGGGTTTCATTCGATTCAGAAAGTAAACTGGTCCCAATTCCTCACACTTCAAATATGATCCTGTAGAAATGTGTCACTAGAGCAGGATTTATTATTCATCCCTCCCTATATTTAGTCATCCACTCTTTCCTTTCCTGCACATCTTTAGTGACCCTCTTTTCTCTGCTTCCCCACAGATTCTTCTGTCTTTGTTTCTCCCGAACCACGGTCGCCTGCGCTCCAGCATCAACGAGGTCCTGGACCTGCCCCTGATCCAGCAGCAGGCGGAGAATGGAGCTCTTAACATCGATAAACTGTCCAAGTTCATCATTGAGATAATGGGCTCACTGTGCGCCCCCTGCAGAGACCTGGACATCAACAAGCTGAAGGAGATCACCGATATTGTGCCGCTGTTCAAGTAAGACCAGAGACAAGAGAGGCAGTTATGTCAGCTCTGTGTGTTCCAGGCCGCAGTTTATTTTTAGAGCGTGTAATTTCATTCCAGTCCATTTCCGTGCAGAAGTTAGTTCTGGGGTGACGTCAGCTTAGATGATGATGATAGACGAAGCCAGCGGGTCCCCAGTCTTAATCCAGACTTAATGAGAGTAAACTAGAAGTAATAATCATCAATTGTTATGATTGTCATGTTTATATTTTCACAGTGTTGGTTTATTTTCTCTATTCTCCCCCTTCTAAGGGCAATATTCTCAGTTCTGGACCTGATGAAGGTCGACATGGCAAACTTCGCCCTGAGCAGCATCAGGCCTCATTTGATGCAACAGTCTGTTGAGTATGAGAGGAGCAAATTCCAGGAGTTTCTGGAGAAACAACCAAGTAAGGAGGCTTTGACAATATAAATTATTTATTGTATTATTTATGCTGCGTTCATTACATAATGTGCTGGAGTGTATATGGTTGGATCTAATGTAAAGAAAGAACCTTTGTTACAGTGAATATCTGAATTATTACAACTTATTACTAACGATTTGATAAATAGCTGTGTTGAATAGAAAAGGTTTTCTAGTGACAAACTCCAGAAAGACATTGTTAGCTACATGCTAGTAAGGGCTAGAGTAGGACACTTAGCAGCTCATCAACCACATAAAGAATAATTGTATATTTAATATGTTGTTTAAACAGAACAACCAATGTGAAGGTATTTCCATTGGCCATTAAAGATGGTCAATAGATGGTTTGAGCCTCTTCACATTAAGTTTGATACAGCATGCACAATAAACAGAAACATAGCAGTCTTAAAAAACATTCTGCTTATGACTGGTGAGCTTAATTAATTTGTCCTGCTCTGTCTCTAACACTGACAAATCAAAGAATGCTTCACACTGAGCAACGGGAAAACAACCAGTGATGTGATGAGTGATGAGTGATGATGATGGTTGTTCTTCAGATGCCTTAGACTACACTGAGAAGTGGCTGCAGGACACAGTGAATCACCTGAGAGAGGCTGACCAGGACAGTCCCAGTGCTGCCTCCTCCAACCCTCCCTCTCTCCTCCCCCTTAGTGTCCATAATCAAGCCTATCTACGCCTGCTGAAGTGGGATCACGCCTCCGACCCCTTCCCAGAGGTACACACCCTCGATCCCGAAGCTTATTGCTGGGTCTCGGTTAATTGTGTATCTTTTTTAAGGTGCTCTTGTTCTTTTTTTTTTTTTATCTGCCACCATAAACTGTATTCCTCCCTCTCTCGATAGACAGTGTTGATGGATCAGGTTCGATTCCAGGAGATGCAGCAGAAGGCTGATCGGTTAGTTCTGCTCTCCTCTGTGCTCCTCATCGTCTACACCACAACAGGGGAGGCCATCTCAGGCCTGCCGGGGCTGATGGACACTCTTAAAACCACCGTCAACGTCATGCTCACAGACATGCACAAAGAGTGAGTACAAATACTTGAGTACTAAAACTTTGAATGCAGCTGGTTTGTGTAATGCAATGTATTACAGCTCATGGTTGTGTTGCCACACTTACATCACTTCTTCCTGTCTGTCCCAAGGTCTTTCAGTGCACAGGAGGCCTTAGCCACCATCGGAGAGAAACTGTGTGTTGAGCTAAGTCAGTGTCTAAGCCAACATGGCTACTCTCCTTTTTCCGCTGACCGAAAGAGCATTCTGAAGGGACAGATCTCAGCCACCATCCAGCCAGACAACACAGTCCGCAAGCTGATGGGTAAAAACACCGACACCTGCGATGACTTATGTTACATCCATACTAATATGTTTTCATTTGAGAACGCATCAACTCAGCTACAGATACGCCCGGTGTCCAAACTACTCAGGAGTTTTAGAGTCGCTAAAAACTGAGAAGTTTTAGTTTGAAAACTCCGGCTCCACTCACCACAACATAACTTTCGCTGATTCGTGAGGCTCCTATCACATGACACCCTTCTGGAAAAAAAACAAGCAGGGTAGAACTCAACATGGAGAATCAGCTCCAAGTGCTACTGACCCTGTTGTCTTCGCTAACAGCTGTTGTGCAGTTAAATTATGCATTTTACAATGATACAACTGTTTACATGCATATATAGGAGACAAGCTATTATTTTATAGAAGCAATGCCTGTGTAGAAGTATGGATAAAGCCTTAGGGTGAGTCGCACAACCTACAACATGTGGTTCATGTACTGACAGAGAGTTCCTCTCCTCTCCTCTCAGACTCACGGGTTCAGACCTACCTCCTGGCTTCCCTGGAGTCCAGTCAACATAAGGCCCTTCCTCATCTCCCAGGAGGCCTGGCTCCGCTCAGCAGGGAGCTGAAGGAGCTGGCTGTCCAGTTCAGTTGCCTTGTCAACTTCAACAAGCTGGTCTTCTCCCCGTTCTACCAAAAGATTCTCCAGAATATACTGACACCCAGCACAGAGACGGAAACCCAGCAAAGTGCTGATGCGGAAGCCCGGGTGTAGTTTTGCAGTTTCTCCCTCACAAGTAATATTTCAGTCTAAGAGAAGAGTTGATGAAGCTGAAGGCTCCCCAGAGGCTACACCTCAAACTGACGTGTTTAAAAATTACTGGCCACCATTTCTGCTGCATTTACTCACAGTATTGCTTATTTTACAAATCTCCGTATAAAACAACAAAAACATCTAAGATACGTAATTCAATATTAGGGCTACAAGTCAAGAGCTTTATTCAGTACGTTTTTCAGTAGGAAATCAGTATTCACTGATCAATAAGTTATCTATCTAGTTATCTATGTTCATGAACCAGGACACCGCCTCTGGCCAATATTTAGTTCCTGAGCTTTGTGCTCACACAGAAACGTGTTTATATACACTGCCTGGCCAAAATAAACAAAAAAAGTCGCCACCTGGATTCAGGCAGATGAAGTGATGCAGCCATCAGGCCTAGTTCCCACTGTGGCCTGTGGGGGCAGTGCTGTGATCTGGGGTGGCTGCAGTTGGTCAGGTCTAGGTTCAGCAACATTATTAAAGAATGAGGTGAGCTGACCACCTGGATATACTGAATGACCAGGTTATTCCATCAGTGGATTTTTTCTTCCCTGATATTATAAGATGACAGAGCCAGGATTCATGGTTTGGTGGCAGTGTATAAAAACTAACTTGAAAGGAGAATGCGCGCCAAGTACGACAATGTCATCTATGTCCCAAGTTGCTGAAGCATTTGTTGAACCAGGCATAGTTTAAAACCCTGTTGACCTTTTGAACTGCATGTTGAAAGCCTCTCCGAGGGTCTGAACATCGGTGCTGGCTCATAGGGAATTAAAAGATTTGCTGTGCAGCAAGGGCCAATACCACACAGTGTCTAAATGTTATCATGACATTCATCCAAAGCCGGGCTATAAACGAATAGAGTGGTAGGCACGAGCTTTAACCTTTTTCAAATTCCTCAAACAGAAATAGGAACATGAAGGGTGTGTGGACCTTTTTATATCCGCTGGATGTAAATGAATAAGGTACTTTAAAGTAAACGTGAGGAGACCAGAATAAATTCAGCTGAAGTGAAAACAGACGTGTTGTGAACCGGCTTGAAGCGTTACTTAGATTTTAAAATGTACTTCCCTCGTACATGCATCTATCGTCTCTGGTAGTGTATGAGACATTTAGGATATTCATTTATTGACATACACGTCGCTTTGCCTGTGGGTCTGACACATTTTAGTGCATATTTTAATTTTTTTAACTGACAGTGCTACTGAAACATGTTTGGATCACTTTGTGATGTCGGCACATTAGGACAAAGTAATGTGTTAGGGTGAGCATTCCTGTTTACGTGCTTGCTTGTCTGCAAAAATTTAACAGGTGTAAAAATGCAAAGTGCAACAACATGCAGAAAACAGACACTATAGAAAACGTGCTCAGTTTAGAGCCGGATGGTTTTTTTTTTTAGATAAAGTTTCTATTTGTTTTGCATGTATGTATGTTTTTTTATCTTATTTTAAATGCACTAAACTTGAGGAGCATGTCCTGTACAATGACTCAACACTTTTTATTCTGGTCTATAATAAAGATGAAGAGTTCAGAACAAAGGGCGGATTTCGAAGGAGGATAAAGTGAACTTACTTTTTACACTTTACAACAATTTATCATAGAAGTACTCCTACGTGTTTTCAGTTTGAGTGAATGGATGGTGTTGTTTTATTTAGTTTGTTGCTGTTTTCTAGTTCATTCTTCTTCATCCCACTGTAACAGCTGTTTTCAAAAAGATATATCAATAAAGTGATTGCGTCTCTCTCTCCCTCTCTCTGTGTGTGTCTCTCTCTCTGTCTGTTATCTCTCTCTCCCTCCCTCCCTCCCTCTCTCTGTGTGTGTCTCTCTCTGTTGTTATCTCTCTCTCACTCCCTCCCTCTCTCCCTCTGTGCATCTCTCTCTCTCCCTCTGTGTGTGTGTGTTTGTGTATCTCTCCCTCTCTGTCTCTCTCTCCCTCTCAGTGTCTCTTTCCCTTCTTCCCTCCCTCTCTCACTCAGTGTCTCTCTCTCTCTCCCTCTGTGTGTGTGTGTATCTCTCCCTCTCTCACTCTCTCTCCCTCCCTCTCTCACTCAGTGTCTCTCTCTCCCACCCTTCCTCTCTCACTCAGTGTCTCGCTCCCTCCCTTCCTCTCTCTCTCTCCCTCCCTCTTTCATTCAGTGTCTCTCTCCCTCCCTTCCTCTCTCTCCCTCCCTCTCTCACCCAGTGTCTCTCCCTCTCTCACTCACTCAGTGTCTCTCTCTCTCTCACTCACTCAGTCTCTCTCTCTCTCACTCACTCAGTGCCTCTCTCTCTCTCTCTCTCCCTCCCTCTCTCACTCAGTGTCTCTCTCTCTCTCTCTCACTCACTCAGTGTCTCTCTCTCTCTCCCTCTCTCACTGCCTCTCTCTCTCTCTCTCCCTCCCTCCCTCCCTCCCTCTCTCTCTCTCTCTCTCTCACATTCCACACATGCGGAGAAGCAACAAGCTAACACCCCAGTGCAGCAGCAGTTAGCGGTTAGCATTCAGTATCCGTGCGTGTGTGACGGAGGACGTCGCGATGGTAAAGTTTAGAAACACCGACGCTCGTCTCGACTAGACGCCGGGGGGACGCCAGCTGAATCCCGGGGCGGCCGTGGACACCATGGGCCGTGGCTGGAGCTTCTAATCCCCCCGTGGTTCGAGTTCTTTGCGGGGCTTCAGATGTGCGAAAAGTCGCTCGGTGTCTCCTCGTCGTCGAACAACAAGATGGCAGCAGCGGCGGCGGCGGCAGCGGCAGCATCGGTGCAGGATTTGACGGTGGTGCGGCTCCTCTTCGCTCGTCTGTTCCTCGACTCTCTGGGTGATATTCTCTGGTTTTACTGAAGGTGAGTCCTCGTGTCGGAGCTCAGCAGACTGTCTGCGTGTCCCGTGTTCCGCCGGCGGCTCCGGGCTTCAGCAGTTTAACGCTCGGAGGACTTTGCTCTCGGGGGCTAGCTTAGTTGGCTAACTGTTAAGCTAGCCAACTTCAGCTCGAGCTAACGACGAAATAGTTCAACTCGAGGGTTTGTTGTTGTTTTTGGATTTAGCAACTTTAGCTTTTGTATTTTTCTTTTTTGTCTCAGGTTGTAAAAAAAAAAAAAAAAAATGCTACGTGTATAAAATATACTTATACGTGGATTATAATAGACTTGTGTTAAATGTATAGAGTTTGTAGGAAACGTCGAACAGTAAGTGTAATTTGGCAATTTAGTTTATTTTGACCATTACAACGCACGTACAGTGCAGCACAGACATTATTCAGCTGTCTGTCACTTACATGAGTTTCAACAGGTGTCTGGGCTGCAGTTGCCCTTCCCCCAAACACACACACACACACACACACACACACACACACACACACACACACACACACACTCCACCACTCCCATATGTTAACTGTCTCCTAGATTGATTAGCAACAAGTTGTGTGTACAGCTGGCCCTGTTGTTCAACGGTGCAACACACCACAGAGACAGACACACACACACACACACACACACACACATTATAGCTGTGGCGTAATGCATCACCTATACCTTGGCCTTAACTATCACAACTCAATGCCTAACATGATTCTAACTCTCAGACCGAGCCTCAAAGGGACAATTCTCTCATTATCTACCCTGCCGATGGGAGGGTGGGTCAAGTGTTTGAGTCCACAAAACACTTGTGGAGCCTCGGTGTTAAACAGTGTTGCAGCCAAATCCAATACAATTGAAGGAGCGGGTGACCACTTCTTCAAACATAGAAAAAATGAAAGGAAAAGTGTCCGGATGCCCCCCGACATTCGAGTTCCACTTGGAATTGCATCATTTACACCACGTTTACAGCCTAAATGTGTGCTGTTGTTCTCTGCCCGGTTTCTAATCCAATTGTATTGGATTTGGCTGCAATGCTGTTTACCCCTGAAACTCCAAATGTGTTTGTGGACTCAAACACTTCACCCACCCCTCCACAATGAGTGCATCTTCATTTTTCTGTGAACTATCCCATTAACCCCCAAACAGCCCTTTTGAATTTGTAAAGAGCAGCCAAAATGTTCTCTCAATGATGGTATTGGACTAAAATTGTCCCTCGTAACTATAGAACGACGAGCGCACACGCACGCACACACACCTTGTAATGACTCTCCATTTCAGGCTTGGATCTCGTTGCCCTGTGAGATATCAGGAGACTCGGTTTGGCAGTGAGAGGGGACAGAGCAGGAGGTATCACAGCTGTGTCTGTGCAAGCACCCCCTTTCAAAAGCCGTGGGTATGGCACCTTGGCAGGCAGACACAGGGTGGAATCGGATCACACCGGCCATATGGTGGTGATGGATCTTGTAATTTGCACTTAAATTTTGTGAATTGCATCATCAAGTTGTTGTATATATCTGTCAGGCTCTCTCAGCTGTGGATAACGAGAGGAGAAAGTAGCTTCTACCGACTTTACTCTTCACACTTTATTTTAATTTCCGCCTCCAACTTGCTGTTTGGAAATTTTAGATTTAATCACAATTTCATTCAGTAGTCCTCAGATTTGTTATTGTTCTCTTCACAAAGTTTAAATCCATAAACTATCGTAGCCAGAATTTTTGCTTGTTCGAAAGAAACGTTTGTTCACAACAGTGATTGTTATCTGGTATAACTCCCCAGCCCTCTTAGTCATGAACAGTGTGTTATATTGTAATGTTGAAGCGGAGGCACACCCCTCTGCCTGTCTGAGCCTGTATGTGACAGCTCGACTAATGAGGAAAGACACTTGCTCTCACCAAACGTTTCTTGTCGAACTGAACTTAGTGGTGCAAACCTTTGTGAGTGTGTTTGTGATGTACCCTTAAATCTGGATTAATCTGACTCGGAGCGTAAACCCAGTCAGGAATATTCAGGAAGTGGGGCTGAGAGTTTTTACCTCTGCCTGTTGTCACGGTGTCATGACTCGCTGCAAGGAAAGGAATGTTCCTTTAAAAAAAAAACCACAGATTTGGGGTTTGAAATGGGAAATGATGTTGAATCTGTTGATTTATATATTTTTTTTTAACTCGGGTTTGTGCCACATTTAAACATGTACATTAAATAAATCACAAATTAAATATCAGTCAAGCAAGTTTGTGTCAGACGTGGGCGAGTTCACAGAATACAGAAATAAATTCAACTTTATTCTGTACAATATACATTT
This sequence comes from Paralichthys olivaceus, assembly GCF_024713975.1. Classification (NCBI taxonomy): domain Eukaryota; kingdom Metazoa; phylum Chordata; class Actinopteri; order Pleuronectiformes; family Paralichthyidae; genus Paralichthys; species Paralichthys olivaceus. Next base: position 2,589,675 of record NC_091099.1, on the reverse strand, counting down.
CATGATGATCTCACAGAATTTAGAAGCAGAGTAAAATGAGACCCGGACGATTTTATCTCTGAGTGTTCCCAGCATGCTAACAGTTGAGCTTTGCACAGGCCATAAAGGCCCAGTCATCACGTTTGGGCTCACATTCTCACAGATATTAATGAAATGTGGCATGCAGCAGCCAGTAGAGCTGGCAGATTGCTCATTTGGATTATTATTTTCAATCATATCATAAATGAGGATATATTGCTCGGTGTCCAACACACGAAGTAACATTAACAATAAAACAATAGTGTGTGGTTCATAAAACTATATGTTAGATTGCTTCTCAGAGAGGAAATGTTTATCAACTGGTATTTCTGTGTAAAAGGTGCATCTATATATAATGTCACAGTTACAGGACACTCATGCCTCATGGTGTATCATTCCCCCCCCCCCCACCCGGGGTACTGCTTGCTTTGCTGTTCTACTTTGTGTGAAACTGACCCTCCAGTGTAGCGTGCAGGGACAGGCCAGCAATGCGACGGGCCTCCCCCATCTCCCATTACAGTTTACCAGTTCCCCTTTCCAGTAAGGGTGACATAATGGCCTAGATATATATTCATTTTGGCTGCGGTTCTTTATCTAGACTGTAGTGTTGCCTGTGATGAGCAGGGTGCTGTTTTGTTAAACACTCAAGTTGTTTTCTAATGTACTGTAAAGTCGTATTGTAACATTTACACGTTAGCGTCAGCTTAGCATGTTAAGAATTTAATACGTAAGTGTAAACACCTCTTATATGGTGTCGTCTTTTTCTGTGTGCTTTACTTCATTGTTTTTTTTTTTTATCTCTTGTTTTTAAGTATGGCCTCACAAGTCTTGGTTTACCCACCTCACCTGCACTCCGCTCAAACAAGTGCCTTAGGAACCAGCAGAAGTGCGACCAGCAGAGACACAGGCGCAGCCCACCACAGAAATAACACCAGCAGAGCCTTTCAGCACCGACCCCCACCCAAGACCTATGTGATAGGAGTCAACTACGGAATTGCCTATCCCAACAACGTTATCCCGTCTTCAGCCGGTGCTGATTCAGGAAGACGACACAGGGGGGTACAGCCTGAAGAGAGACAGGATTGGACATTACAGGCGACAGGATTACAAAGAGAGGACAGTTTTGAGAGACAAGGAGAAGGTCCAGCTGGGATCCATAGCAGAGGCCCACAGGAAGTGAGGCCTTGGGGCGACAGTGGTGGAACTCCATCAGCAGGAGGAGGCTTGGACTGTGGGCTACTGAGGAGGGGGTGTATCCGAGCAGAGGAGGAAGAGGGCAGGATCAGGAGAGTACAAACCAGAGGGGGGTATGTTAGTCTTGTAGACACAGGCACTGCCCAGAGATGTGAACAATACAAGGCAGGTGTAAGTGGAGAACAACCGCGGGACAACAACTGCACCGGAACCATGCAGATAGTGGAGGAGGTATCTGCTCTACCTTCTCTTCCTCCCACTGTGGCCATGTTGCAAACCAGCACTGGGAATAATAGAGACACTGTCAGAGTAGGGGGCAAAGGCACACTGCCTACCCAACACAGCACGGTTGATGGAGTGAAAGACATGGGTATCGGGGCGAACAGGGCCGAGGTGAAGCCTAACGCTAGCACTGAGGCAGTGGCGGGAGCTACGGTGACCAGAACTGGATCTGGAGATGGGGACTATCAGTTAGTTCAGCATGAGGTTCTGTGCTCCTTGAAGAACAGCTATGAGGTGTTGGAGTTTCTCGGACGTGGCACCTTTGGTCAGGTGGTGAAGGGCTGGAAGAGGGGAACGAATGAAGTGGTGGCTATAAAAATACTGAAGAACCATCCATCCTATGCACGTCAGGGACAGATTGAGGTAAGTTTTTGTGAGGTTTTGTTGCGCTGATGTATCATTGTCAGTGTTACAGTTGAAATTGGGGGTTAACTGTGGGAATGGTGCTCCGTATTCTTTTATTTTCATTTATGAGAGAGACAGCATTTGATGTTTCTAGGTCCAACAGAACTGTTAACTCATTTCCCTCTCTGTTTCTGAATCCCCAGGTGGAGATCCTGGCCCGGTTGAGCAACGAGAATGCAGATGAGCATAACGTGGTGCGTGCTCTGGAGTGCTTTCAGCACCGCAGCCACACTTGCCTGGTTTTTGAGATGCTCGAGCAAAATCTTTACGACTTCCTCAAACAGAACAAGTTCAGCCCACTGCCGCTCAAAATCATCAGGCCTATTCTGCAGCAGGTAAATAAACATTGGCTGCAGTCAGACTCAGATATAACACACATTGTTGTTTGTAATCATGGTTTTATTTATGGGCTATTTCAAATAAATGCCTCACTTGCTCATTATTCTGTCATTTTCTGCAGGTTGCAACAGCCTTAAAGAAGCTGAAGTCTCTGGGTTTGATCCACGCTGACCTGAAGCCAGAGAACATCATGTTAGTGGATCCCGCCAGGCAACCTTACAGAGTCAAGGTCATCGACTTTGGCTCGGCCAGCCACGTCTCCAAGGCTGTGTGCTCCACTTACCTGCAGTCCAGATACTACAGGTGAGCCCCTTCAACTTAAATCTCTGGATGCTCCATCATTCATTAAGATGTTTTTATTTAGTCAGTATAGACAGCGTAGAAATGACCAAAAATGTGGTTTCTCCATCACTCTTCTTTCTATAACCCTCTGAGTTTTCTATTCTATACCCAGGAGTAAGGTTAAAGTTTTATTCAGAACCAAACATTGTTCAGAAACCTTTTGTTTTTACTGTGTGAGAAATCTATTTTGTGCTGTAAATAACATTGAAATTTTTGTAGCTCAGGCATTCGCTTGAGTAGGGGGTCTTTTTGTCTATTTACAATAAGCCATATGTCATTCCACAGCTGTGATACAGATGAAACTGCCCACAGGTGAAAGTGAAATGTATTTCACTTTTCATATGAGAGAAACACAAATTTAAGTAGAACGAAAGCTGCTCTCCTCAGAAGAAACTCAGCTGGTTCCAGTAGTACAAAATGTTCAGAAAGGAGATTAACAGGGTAGAACATTTCTGAGGAAGATCAGATATCTCGAGGTGAAATTTCGTGTCATTTGTTATCTTGATATGCTGGCACAGCGAGCTGACTCAGTCCCAGAGGCATTGATTGTTTATGTGTCTCTGTGTTTCCCACAGGACTTAGCAAAGTCTTGCCCCATCTTAATATGTTAAGGCCTCGTGTGTTCTTATGTAATGTGAAGTGCTAACCTGTACACTCAATGCCAGCTCGGCAGTTTGCACACTCCAAACAGCACCTCCTCTTTTTGTCCAATTCGCCTGCTGTTTTTCTCTTTGACTTGCTGCCTCACTTTTTTCTGCACATATGCATTTTCGGGCGCAGGCCCGCAAGCTTATATTTCTAAAGTGTGTTCAGCGTCACGCCCAAAGCTCTGCTGGTCTTGCATAACATGCAGAGGAACTGAGATGTGTATATGAGGAACAGTGTAATGAAAGATTTGGAGAACATGCTTTTGAAATGCAGCCAAGATTGTACAGATATTGCAAATTTTTGTGGGCACAAGGAAGTTAGTGGCTGGTGACACAGTTCATGACATCTAAGATCGTTTCCAAAGCCAAGTATTTACTACAGGACAACATGTCTTTATTCTTTCTAGCAAGTTGCAGCAGGTCGGTTGGTCCGGTTGGGTTAACTATTACCAACTCCTCAAACATTGTGCAATCTATGAAAAGGCTTCGGAGTTGCTGTGTATGTCAGAAACTCATGCACTGCACACACCCACCTCTCCACTCTCTGCAGGATCACTTATGTTAATTGTAATTTCTGATGGGGAAAAAAAACCCTATTACACAGTGTTAAGCCAGTGAGGTTAAAGAGAATGGTCAGGCTCTACCTATTATCATTCAAAATGGCTCAAGCTTGTTCATATTTCTTTACACATTTCTTTTGTCTCATTGGTTTGGTCGTCTTGTTTTGGTAGAACATTTGCATATGGGGAGAGGATCACGGCTATTAACCAAATAAAGATTAACTCTAAAACCCAAGCATCGAAAACAAACCCCTAAAACCAGAGGGTTTTTTGAAGAGCTGACAGAATTGCCATCGTCTACAAAAACTTAAATTTCTCTGCAGATACAGAGTTAGGAAAGAAAAAATTGTTGATAGCTTAAACATTTGGCTTTCATTATAAATCATGGCCTTTCCCTTCCAACTTTATGATCACATCATATAAAACATGCATTCATCTCAGGGAGAAGCACGCAAACGTCGCCCCAAATCTTAAAGGTGTATACACACATATTTTAAATCTGATCTAAATGGGTTCAACCAGTCACGTAGTTTTGGTCATCTTGTTATGGTGTAAGGTTTTAATGTGGGGAGGGACTCACGGTTATCATAGCGCAAATTTCCTGCAAAAATACCAGCAATAGACGAATATCTACAATGTGATAGAAAGATCCAATTGTCGAAACTAGCTGTTTTCACTCTGCAGGTTTTAGTCGTCGCAAAGTTTTTGACAAATGTAACTGACAGTGGAGGAAGTGGTTCATGAGACACAAAGCCAACAGCAGGCCCATCGTCTACACCCAGTGATTCAGATTAACCCTGGATGCAATGTCTCTACTTGAGCAAAAGCCAGCCACCGTCTGCCCCCCCCCCCCCCTTTCCCTCTCCCTTCCTCTGGGAGGCGAAGAGGAGAGCTGTTGCATAACATGAAGGCTTTTCTCTCACTTGACCTGGTTAAGTGTGTACGAACGTGCGTTCGTGTATGATTTGTCTTTTTAGTCCGTGTCGACAATGCTGAGAGTTAAAAAAGGTCGAGCACTAAATTTCAGGAAGGTCACTCAGGACATAGAAGGCCAGGGAAGAATGTGGTATGTGAAAATCCACATTTAGATCCAGGAAAAAACATTCAGACATTCCTGTGTGTTTCTGGGTGTGCTCATGTGTATGTGTGCGTGCCCCTGTCCATGCAACAGCTGCCAAGGCTGGATCCTTCATGTACGTTACACCGTGTACCAGAACGTGCTTCACAATACGCTCAATTCAGATGTGATAAAGGGCTACTCTGACGATGTAGAATGAATGTGTCAAGGTTGGAAGCGTCACGTGGACAGTTTTACTTTGAAAACAAGCTGTTTTGTGAAGGCCATCGAGTTAAAAGCTTATTAAAACTTATTTAACTTTATTACTTGATATTTCATGATAACATACCAGCTCCTCTGAGCCTCTGACATCGTGTATGTATGTGTCTCCCATGTTATCTCCTTTCCACCGTGTGTTTGTGTGTGTGGTTTGGCCATGACGTCAGCTGGTTTTACATACGCATTTGTAGTGTGGTGGGTCTGAACATGAGCTCGGTTTGGTAAACATTTGTGTTCATAGGGAGAAGTCACACACTGATTATACTTCAGTTTATTAGTTTAATTAAAAGTAAAACACAACAATTTAGATTAGTGTTAGATATACAGATGATTTCTAATCTGTAGTATCTGGGCAGGAAGATGTGTAAAACAATTCAGGGCTATACAAACAATTCAAAGCAATGCAAATAGCAGAATTTACAAATGGTACATCATGTACAAATGCAATTTTGGTCCCAGAGCTGCATTAGTGCGCACGTGTGTTTGTGTGTGGCAATTTGTTTGAACAGCAGGTTATCAGGAGAGTGGTTTGCAGGACATAGTGTCTCATATTGCATAATGGCTGCACTGTATTGTTACCATAGTGGAGCCGCTTAGAAATGCTGGCCTCACCACAGTGGGTAGGAGGAGATTTCATTTTCTTTTTGCAGCTCTGGGGTTTTCCCTGGATTTTCCAAGAGCATAGTCGGTTTTTGTGGCTTTGATGCAAATGTCAGTTCAATTGAAGTTTTTTTTTTTTTTTAAAGTTCACAAAAAGGCACAATTTGAAATGAAACTGTCAATGAGGTTATAAATACAGGTTTTCACGTGTCACACCCACATGAGGTGGAGCCGATGGCGTTTTAGTACACAGGCCATCACTTGGCAACATTGGAAGTTCACAGTGTTTGTCGATGCTGGTGAAGGTTTGTCTCGTTGAGCAGCACGCCTGTACTTTAAATTGTCAGATGAGAGTCGGACATAAAACAGACTGAAATAGATAATTTGCATATAACAAAACACTGAGGCATTTGGGTCACTAATGTGTCTACATGGATACCAATGTACTGATGTTAACACAATTAAGAGATTGGAGGTATGTCGTAGTGAACGTAATGCTGACGTGTCATGATCAAACTCTGCTCCTCCACATGTCAACAGGAATATGAGTGGAATACTTATCGACTAATGGAAACATCATGATCAAAGTTACTTCACAGGGAGTTTTTATTCTTTTTCAGAAGCGCCATCAGCTCTCCTGGATTTCTATGGACATTATCCTAGGAGGCCTCTCTATCTATATAATGTATAGTTTTCAGAACTAGATAAACTTAGGAAGTTGTAAATAAAACAACTTATAGTTTCCTTTGTTAACTTTGACTGAGATGAGAAAATATAGTGGTTTTTTTTTTTTTTTGACAGTACTATTAAATTTGATTTTGTGTTTGCATATGCAGCCATGTCTCTGACTCACTGGGCTGTTGCTGACTCACTCAGTAGCATGTCCAGTTAATGCAGGATGGTGTTTTGATTCCCAGAGCCATCTGTTTACAGGTTGAACCGTCCTCAAGTAAATCATTGTCTTCTGTAGATCCTTCTAAATATGTGTTTTAAGTAAGTACCGTCACTAAAGAGATAATGTCTTCCACTTGTCCCTTTGTTTGTCGGTCGGTTGGTTTGTTTGTGAGCAGCCACTGAACGGTATTCCACGAAACTTGGTTGAACGATGGGACAACTGGGACTAACCGGAAACTAACACCAATGTGTATCTGAGATGATGTTTAGTCAGGAGAGAATCAGCAGTTTATTTATTTTTTAAATAGTTTTAGAAATATGACTAAACAAACGTCAGGGATTTGGTGCAGATACACAACTGTCAGAGAGGGCGTTGTTTTGTTGGCTTAGCTATGAGGCTTGATTGAATTTAGGGGGACTGTTGGGACTGGATGGAGGTATGTGCTCGACAAAGGGCCAAATAGTTTCTAATGAAACAGCTATTTGGATTTGTAATGAGCCCCGAATGGACCTTATCACTCTATATAAAGGCATTTCATCCAGGTGAGAAACTAAAGCTGAATTCTCGCTTAAGTCATCTGCATAGTTTTTGTTTTTATATCTTGAATAATATAAGGTTGTCAATGAACTTCAACTCTGTGGACGGCTCCGGCAGAAACGATTGAATGCTCGTCATGCTGTAATGTGTTGTTGCCATGGTAGCATGACACAGCAAGGCCGGGTGAGGTGATCTGTCCTGTGGGGGTTGGTGACGCAAAGCCACCTCCCACAATGAAAATAGAGCACTGGGCTATGTGAATAATTCATCTTAGCAGATCAGGTGGAAGGATTTGAGCAGGCTGCGTCAGGCCTCCTTCGTGTACTGTAGGTGTGATTTCACATGCTGTAGGTTTTCTCCTTTACTCCAGCTTCTGGTAGCTTGGAGTAGAACACGTACAAAAAGAAGGAACAGCAAAGTCAGACCCTGAGCAGGCTCACTCTGTCAGCACAGTTTAAAAAAAAAAACAACTAGACTAGAACGTGAATCTCAACACATCTGGACAGTGTATTTGTTTGGGAGGTAAAACAGTGGAACCGACAGGACGAACACAAATACACAGACAAACACAAATTGTGGTTTGGACTGAATTGAAAAGTCAGAAGGTCCAGACCAAACTCGGTAGGTGTGAAAACCTTAGTCCCTGCTGCACTGGTTGCTGCACATGCATATTCTCCTGGAACTTGATCTGTTGTTCCAACACTAAGCCGTATCAGTGCAGATGGATGTTTTTGACATGTGATCATCGTGGATTAGCTTTGCATACATATGTAAAAACATGATGAGTCCTGTCTCATCACTCACAGCAACATAAACACACTGTCTGGGTAGTTTCTGTTGCAGTGGTGTGTGGTGCCTTACAGTCTGCTGCTCTCTAGTGTGCCTGGTTAGTTCTGGAACCTGGATGCGATGACAAACACCTGTGAGTGTGTTAGATGTGTGCTATGTGATGAGCTGTTACACCTCTGGAAAGCTGGGGCCATTGCTGCCGCTTTTATGAGTCGGGCAGTGAAGCTGGGAACAGCTTTTATTTTTAACAGGTTTATTTTTTGTCCCCTTTAATCCCCTTTCCCTCAACAATGTATGTATAGGTTTGTTTATTTTTTTTTGCCATAGGTGTAATAATGGACGGCTACACCCTGAGTTTGAGCAGCCTGTGGAGATTATAGTTTCATTTATTTATCCAAAAATAATCCCACTGAGGTTAACAACCTCTTTTTAGGAGGAAACCTGGCTCGTACGGCAGCATCACAAGTTTCAGGGTTTCATGTTTATAGAATACTCTCAGGCAGAACACAATGTAAATAACTAGCTAATATGTGTTTTCATAAGCTACAAGTGAATGGTGAATATGTTAGCGCTCATTTAATGTGCCACCCACTTTGAATCTTAATTGTAGACATTTGTTGGCAGTTTTTAGATTTGTTTAAAATAAGATATAGTAGGGTCAAAATGAAATTCAGTAAATTAATTCGCATCTTGTGTTATTTACGTTGGATAAAGAATTTAAATGTGTTTCAAATGCCCCTTGTCCTTGATTAACTCGTCTAATGGTGTTTAAATTGCTTTTTCTTTCTTTCCTTCCAAAGTTATTATTTGTTCTGACATTTTCCTCCAGGGGCAAAACAATCTCTTGTGATCGGTAGCACTTAAAACTAGGAAAACCAGAATCGGTGTCTCCATTCTGCAGGATTGTTCCATAAATATTTGAGGCTGTCCCTTTCCCCCAAGGCTCTTTTTTTTTTTTTTTTTGCCGTTGCATAACTTGCCTTCTTCCTCTAGACGGAGCAATAGGAAATGTCAAAGTGTAATTTCCTCCTCTGGGCCAGCGAGGGCAGAGAGAACAGCCTGTGAACGTGATTGACTTGACATCTGCACATAAAGAATCACACATTTGTTCACAATCGTAAACACGTAGCTCCGTGAGCGACGGTCCCATTTATCACCTGTAATACTGTTGCATTATGGTCTTGTGTCTGGCTGTTGCTTGGCAACAGTCATTTCCCTTGTGGTCATCATAGCCGTGGTTGCTATTTGCAGCACTGTTGCTCAGCTGCTGTGTCCAGGCCTAATGGCCCATTGTTTTCATGTGCGACCTCACAATTCTCCTGTAAGATTACCGTTCTCCATCTGAACTGCAAAGTCCCTTCTTTGAAAGAGATTTAGTTGTTGCTGGAACACTGTGCACACGTCATATGGGTGTAATGTTCAGTTTGAGCTCCCAGAGTAACGTGTCATTAATGAGATCATAGTTTCTTGCACTGAAACGGTCATGAACTGTGCTACTCTAAATCCTTTTACTGAATTTCTTTTCAATCAAATATAATGAAAGAGGTGGAGTAGGGTGAGATAAAGTATATGAAGCCTACCCTGAGGAAACGAGTGGAAATTACTTTTCAAAGTTAAGGCACAGTCGCTACCGTACGCATGCCTGTTATGTGTTAATGTGGGTTCGACATATGAAATATAACTCTAGGAAAGAGGAAATGTTTTAATCTAAGTCCTGCGACTGAGAAGTCAGTCATATGATAAATAGAATCTTTACAGTGTCCTCTGTTACACGAATGCCTTCCACAACAGATATTCTTTTTAGTGTTGTGCTTCAAATGTACACTTAAGTACCAGGAAACACAGGAACATAATGTTAGTCAATTCAGCACAACATCAAAATTACCAAAATACTAAATATCTAGCTGGAATTTTCTATGCAAGTGTGGGGTTGTATCAGCATTATTTTTATACCTAGAGTCACTCCCAGTATTCATTTTTATATGGTTGACAGATTTTTCTCTAAGCTATCAGAAACTCTGGCTCACCAGACATATATTTCTTTTTCTGCTCGATCCATCCAACAAAAATTACATCCTAGATCCGACCAATGAGACTTCTGTGAAGTCAAAGACACGTTGTCCGCTGTGCTGTGACAACGTGACTGGTTTTTGATCATACAAGGTGACTAACCCCAGACGTAACCTTTTCTGTCTTTTCTCTCTGCAGGGCTCCAGAGATTATTTTGGGCCTGCCATTTTGTGAGGCCATTGACATGTGGTCACTGGGCTGTGTGATAGCCGAGCTCTTCTTGGGTTGGCCTCTCTACCCCGGAGCGCTGGAGTATGACCAGGTAACATTCCTCACACACATACTTACATAGAAGCAAACACATGCACATGCAAATGCTTTCTCCCAACGTTTACCCTCCTCTGGACCTTTAAACCAAGTTTTAATCCTCATAGAGCTCCTTGAAGTTGTGAGGACAGGCAAAAATGTTGTCACTTTCCCAAAAATATCCTCACACTGAAAGGTCTATAACTCAAACGGGTCCGCACGAAAATAGGAGAACACACTGTCACCCGGAAGAGAGGGGAGGAGATTTATCACCTCGCTGAGGGAGAGACGGTACAGAGCACAAAATAAACAAGAATGGCACTCGGAGAGCACATAGCCCTGCAAAGGTCCAACAGTCCCTTAAATTCAATTACGATGCACAACAAACATCAATCAAATGAATATTCCTGGTTTTTGAGATCCAGGAAGGTCTGTGCTGAGTGTCCAAAACTTTGTACATTAATACTTTATAGTTCAGCCTTTATTTGTTGCTGCTCCCCTGATCTTGTGTTGCTGTTTGACTGAGGTCAACAAATCCAGCATGAAATCCACCTAATATTAATCTGGGCAGAGTGAATCAGGAAATTGTTCTTGGCAATGTGTGATTATCTTCCCACAGGGTTGTGTGGGTTGAACTACACAACTGGGACTCTCGCTGGAGTCCCCCGGCGAGGGAGAGGGAGCATGAGAAAAGGCCCACAACACATTCACACACCAGTCCGGGATTATTCAAATGAGGAATCATCATGTTTTTAATTTATGAGTTCAGATATTTGGACCTATAAAAAACGTATACATCCTTGTATTGTAACACCGTCCTGCAGCCTGTAGGTGTTGGCATGGAGGAAAAAGTTCATATTTGACCTTAAATGGGTTTTGACATTTATTTGGCCAATTTTAATGTTTGAGCTCCCAAACTACACGCTACTACCAAACATTCCTGTACGTTCACATCTCTACCTCAACCAAAGGGGTTGTTGTTTTCGCCCCTGTCCTTTTTTTGTTTATCTGTGTGATTACTGATGTCTGTTTCTGTGCATTTTGGTGCCTCTTGATTGAATTTAAGGGAACTTTCAGACCTTGGCAGAGGTGGGCGCTCTGAGTGCCATTCTAGATTAAACCTGTTTGGTGAAGCCTTGTTTAAAGCCTCTGCTTGCTTTTGTTTTTGGAAGGTTTTTTTGGCAACTTGTCACTTGTGCGTCCAGCAGCAGCAAGCAGTTTCAACAATCATCGCTCAGAGATCGTGACGGATAGAAGCCTTGCTGAGCAGTGACAGCTCTGTTGAATCAATGGACACACACACACTCGCACACTCCCGCGTGCACATTGATCCCCCAAAAGCATGCAGTGCCGTGCCAAGGCTCACTGCAGTTCCACTCTACACAGCAAAATGTATTTATAAACATAAGCCTGATGGTAGACATGTGCACACACACACACACACACACAGACACACACATACACACACTGGTGAGCTTTCAGTGCACCATCAGCAGGTTCTGGCCTGTCAATGTGTTTGTTCTGGGCTGTATTCGTGCACGTGCACAGTATACATGCTGTAAAAACCTACAACAGTGGTATTTCATTGATCGCAGAGTTTCTGGAGTATTATTCTGAGAGTCGTTATCAAGATGGGACAGAGCAGAGCATCGAGGGAATTTCTGGAAAATCACGCACAAATCTGGAAAAGTTTTACAGATGGCTCACTTTAAAAGAGGATAGATGTTTTAGTGGTTTTAGAACTTGCAAGTCAAACTGTCTGATGGTCCATCAACCTTGAAATGAAAAAAAAACGTATGCACTTTTGAAATGTTTTAGTTTTAATGTATTTTTTGGTTCAACCTGTGCATGTGAACATTGAGAGTTTTTTTTTGTGTATGCACTTGTGTGATGCAGCTGCTGTACTCGTGAGATTTAAATTACGGGTCGAGACATTTCCATCAGCCCCCTCGATAAATCTAAGACACAAGACTCTGAGGATACTCGTCCAGGTCAAGCACACATTTACTCTTAAATGCTGGGTCACAGTGAGGACATTTTCCTCAGCAACACACCGGAATCTATAACCAGCTGTGACAGTGTTGCTGGTATTGCCTTCACCTTTTCTGTCTCCGATCGCAAAATGTGATCCTGTTGACATTTACCTTAACAGGAACTACGACTGAGCTGATTTTCATACTGAACCAGGCGTTTGTGTATTTTATCTGTGCACAGATTTTGTCTTTTGTGATGGCAGCACTAGGTAGACTCAAGGCAAACACCAGTGTCACTAATCACATTGATGGCGGTTTTGTTGTATTTAAATTGAGTTTTCGTCATAGTGATATCGTGTGTACCTACAGTTTCTTGTCAAATGGCTGCTATGAAAAAGATTTATGAACACAGATTTGAAGAAGGATGCGTTCAACCTATGATTAATGAATATTGGTGTAACAATTAAGTAATGACTAGTGAGTAATCACGTCAAAATGGTTAAGAGCCTTGGCTGCTGGTGTGATCTCATCCCATGATGGTCTCTAGTTCATAAATCATGTCAAGATTTGCAGATTAATGTCGCTGACCTCTGTTCCCCCGCTCTGTCACTCTCGTGTTTGGCTTCTTCGCTGCAGATGCCTCGAGCCTGTGCAGGGCTCCAACTATGTCAGTTTGGCAGAGCAGTAAAGGTTAAAGTTAAGCGTGTTGTATTAGATGACAGACAACTTAGAGCTGTTGGACAAAATCCAGGTCTCACTGATTAACATAAGTATAACATATGTTAACCTGGTGTAATTTAATCCAAGATTGGGTGACCAGGAAACCACCATGCTTTTAATTATCAGACAATCAGCGTAATATCTGGCTGTGATGACTTTTCTTTCATTTGAGCTGTTTTCAGAGATCCTCACAATTGCATCAGGGCATTTGTCTTTCGCATATGAACTAGGCAGCGGGAGATTGTCTGGTTCACAACAACAGAAAAACATTCAGTGAAAGCAGCTTTATATTCTTTAACACCCTTGTGGTCTAAACTGGCTGAAACCTGAAGACACTGATCAGCTTTAAAAACTCCTCTCTCTCTCTCTCTCAACCTTTAAATGTACCTTGACACTAACAAGCTGTTGATGTAAAGCTTAATAATGCACATGGCTGGACTGTGTCAGCTGAACTACAGGCTGTAGATTCAGTAATTGGGTAAAATTAATTGAATTACACCCGAGTCAATGGTCTTGTTTTCAGCCACCTCTCTCCTCTTCTCCCTCCATCTCCTCATTCCTTGTTAATTTCTTCCCATAATAACTGAATTTGTTAATTATTTTCTTCTACATTTCCTCCTTCCCCATCTCTCCCTTCCTCCACCTCTTCCCCTCTGTTTCCTGTTTCCAGATCCGGTACATCTCTCAGACTCAGGGCCTGCCTGCCGAGCAGCTGCTCAACAAGGGGACCAAGACGTCTCGTTTCTTCTCCAAAGAGTCGGACTCTCCCTACGCCTCCTGGAGACTCAAAGTACATACACACAATCGCAAAAATACACAAACGCTATTATATATGTAAAAACATGCACACATCGTGCTGCCAACCACACAAAAATAGCACACAATGTATTTATTGCCTGGTATTAATGCAGTCAGACGAAAGCACAAGAGTAGCAGAACATTTCCGATGGGAAACAGCTGCATGAGCTTCGCAAAGCAGCACAAAGCCTGCACACCCTGGAGAAACCTCAGGGGAGTGTGAAACTGTGTTTAGACCATCTGCCAAGCTCATTCCAAATGAATAATAAATGAATGTGAGCCCAGTATTCAATATAAACATAGACACGCAGAGTTTGCTCAGACTTCCTCATCATTTAAAAAAAAAAAACATTTAAATCTCCACCTACCACCAATATATTAGAAATTATTTGACTAAATACCTCTGTTCTTCTTTCAGACGACAGAACAGCATGAGAAAGAGACCGGACTGAAATCCAAAGAGGCCAGGAAGTACATCTTCAGCTGTCTGGATGACATAGCACATGTGAGTACAACCACGGTGCTCTTCGTGTTCAGTGCCACGGATATTAGTGCCATTTTGAAAACTCACATTCAAACAACAAATAAAAATGAACGTCCTGATCAGATGTCAGTGAGAAACATCGAAACCTTGTGTTGAAAATTATCAGCTCATCGGTTCAAGTGCTCCTGCGTGGTTCTCACATGCAGCGTGTTCTCCCTCTGTGCTTCCATCCGACAGGTGAACTTGGTGCTGAGTCCCGACAACAGTGACATGCAGGCAGAGAAGGTGGACAGGAGGGAGTTTGTGTCTCTGCTGAAGAGCATGCTGCTGATTGATGCTGAGAACAGGACTGTTCCCTCTGCTGTTCTCAATCACCCCTTCCTCACTATGACTCATCTGCTGGACTACCCACATAGTAACCAGTAAGGTTGCCATAGCTGTGGCTCGCACTGTCTAGTTTTCCTTTTCTACAGGAACACACATGTTTAGAGTTACAATCATTTATTTGAACAAAAATGTTTTAAGAATATTGTTAAAAAAAAGAAAGAAACTAAACTGCAGAAAAATGGAAGCGACTTAAAGAATCAGGGTCTTCGAGGCCAAAATATCAAAAAACAAAAACATCCACACACCAACGGTTCTTAATCACATTATTTCTTACTACAAGGAAAAACAAATTGCTCAGGAGTTACACAAAGGAACAGCAATAACATTATCAACACCCTTTAGTAGTTTCAACATAAATAATATAAAGTTCCCTCCTCACTCGATGACGTCTCCTCTGTTTTCCTCCAGTGTGCAGTCATCTTTCCGCATCATGGACATGTGCCACGGCGGCCCCACCAATGCAGTGTTTGACGCTCTCAACCAGAACACCATTCATTTCTCCAGACCTCCTGTGGTCCCTGCCGCCTCCTCTGGCCTCCCTTTGGGCTACAGCAACATACCAGTCCACCCTCAGGTCAGATACTGGAGCTGTGAGAGCGTCTAAATAAAGTTACAAGTGATTTATATCTGTGTTACAAAGACGCCACCGTCAGTTCTTTTTTTAAACTCCTATCAGTGACATTGAGCCTTTCATCCAACATGGCTGTGTTAATTAAATTATGCTACTACACATTGTGTCTTGGTGTCACCCCATTTTTCTCAGAACAGAGAACATAAATAAAAACCTATAAATATCTTTAGTCCCTGGTTACATAATGTTTCTGTGAACTGGCTCTATGATGTTGCCCTCTTCTGGAGAGAATCTTCAACAACAAACCACCTTGAAATAATTGTGCTTGTGCTCATCTGTGCTTTTTGTTGTTATCTCCTGACTTTTCTTTTTCCTCCTTTCCCATGTATTTCCTCTTTTCTGCCGTCGTCCTGTCCCTGTCTTCTTCTTCTGCTCTTTTCTAATCTAATTCAGGCGATAACCCAGCCAGGTCCCTCGGTGTTGCATCCAGGGATCGCTCTAACAACTGGGAACGGTCAGTTTGGATGCAGCGACTCGTTCCCGCCGGCCCTTCTCCTTTGTCCTCCCACCATGCAAGGTATTCAGCCTGCGCCAAAGATTTCACATTTCAAATCTTCAAGTGTAAATTACTATGGTTCCAGATCCATTTGAATTCCACCTTAGCCACTTTTCTGCTGTTTGAATGACATATAGGTTGTTTTATGCTTCCTTTTAAAGGTAACCTGAATCAACCAGCAGGGTATTCTGTTCCCATGGTAACTCAGGCCCCTCCCATACAGCCCCTACCAGTGAGGCCTGGTGTTATAGCTCAGGTAAGACAAATAAGAATTAAATGCAGCGACAGTGGTATTTTTAAGTACACATTTAGAACACGGTTTCTGTGGGGTCTTAAACATCTTAAATTCAATCATCTGAATTTTGAGACTTTAAAATGTACATTAGTATGTACTAGGTCTTACATATGTTGATGTCGGTCTCAGTTCTTTTAACGTTAATGTAATTGTACCTCTTTCGCAGTTTAAAATTTGTTTTTTTTTGTTTTGGGGGCATATTTACTTTGTAATACTCTGTGTGTTGATGTTCTTTCTTAATGTACAGATATTAGCACGGTGTATGGTTGTTGGTTTGGTTTTGCTAATGTGGGAACTATATAGTAAGAAATTGACATTGCTTCACATCTGGTGTGCTGCACATATGTCTAAAGGTTAATTCAGTATGGTCTTAAATTGAACTTGTAACCCTGTAGCACAGTAGAGTCTAGTTTAGCGAAGTCTACTTACACTACACAGTCCTGGTGTCCCTGGGTAATATTTTGAGCTAATGGAGAGCATGCTCATGTGTCTCAGTAGATGATCACACTCTATCTCTGATTTTCCTCCTCTGTCCCTGCAGCAGGCCTGGTCCAGCCGTGGGCAGCAGCTCCTTGTCCCAGCAGCCTGGCAGCAGATGACTCCCGTGGGCCCTCCTCCCTCTCACCCCCCTCCACCACCTCCATCCTCCTTAACCAACGACGCCACAGCCGGCCCACAGAGGATCAGTGACTGGGGGTGAGTCAAAAAACTTAGCAAACTTGAAAAATCTGGGAAATTCTTTAAATAAACATATAAGTGGCGAGTGAAGAAAACATGTTTTGTTGCTTTAAAAATGATATCAACTAGGGAGGCTGCTGTAAAATGAACCCAGTGACTTAACTATTCAAAGCTGTTGTAATGTTGTAGGATTTATGACATTGCATATTTTAGTATGAAGCAGTGTTATTTTTGTCTTGCAGGAAAGTACGTCCCCACAGCAACCACTACAGTTCAGTGATTCAACAGCCTCTCCTGACTAACCAGATGCCAGCCCTCTCTGCCCATCAGCCAATCAACATCGGCATAGCTCATGTTGTGTGGCCACAGCCGGCCAGTAAAAGGAACAGACACAGTCACAACAGGTGAGATTCTGCACCTTTAGTCATGCTTTTAAATTTAAACAGCTCTGCCATCTTATTTACGGCTAACATAAAAACTGTTGTGCAAATAGGAACCTGTCCCACCCCAGTAACATCCACATAGCGGCTTGTCGGACCTCCAAGATGGCTGATGTTGTTGGAAAGGCAGTGTCAGGAAGGGAGCAGCCTCAGAGGGAGGCGCCTCTGGTGGAGACCAGGCAAGTGGAGGTTCAAAACACAGATGAGGAGGAAGATGATGCCGAGGAGGAAGTGAGCTGCTTCAGAGAGGTGGTACCGAACGGTATCAGACAGCTGGACCTCTCCAGTCAACAACAGAGAGATGTGGCGGTGCTGATGGGTGACACACCGAGTCCTGCTCACAGCGTGGTCAGCATTCGCAGCGAGCTGACTGACGGAGAGGAGGACGAAGACCCACAGAGGTGCCGTCTGAAAGAGTGAGTAACATCAAAGATGCATGTGGATGATAATCAGTACCTGTTAGTTTTCAGTAGCTGGATGAGCCTTTGTTACAGGTGATGTCTGCTTCAATCAAACGTTTGAATTAAACTCTGTTTGAGCCTTGGGATCTTTTTAGACCTGGTAGTAACATCTGCCCTGAGGAATGTGATCACACAGGGACAGCTCTGTTTGTCCTTTCACACCTGAAAATAAAAAAAAGCCTACATTTGGTTGTCAGTGTTGATATTGTGTCAGTGGCCACAAATAAATCAACGCATGTGAAACACTGTGAAGTGTAGTTTGGTTTATTTTGATGCTAGCAGTGCAGAGAACATCGGTTGAGACGCCCGTCCTTCACGTGCGATGCAGGACACAATAATATTTAGTAACATAAAGTGATCGAAATCTCAAATGTGTCTCAGAGCTCTCCACTAGTGATCGGATCGCTCAGGCCAGATGTGAATACCGGGTTTGAACGGGGTCTTAGAAACGCTAACCTGCTCTTCTCTGTCCGTAGGTGCAAAGAGGAGTGTGCGTGCGAGGCTTGCAGAAACACCAGTGTGTCCATGGAGAGGGTGTGTTCTCTTAGCAGCCCTGACAGCAGCCTGAGCACCAACTCTTACAACTCCAACTCTCTTCATTCCAGCCCCTCTGTCTCACCCTGCAAGAGACCCAACAGGTTTGTGGACGTGATTCCTCGTGTCCAAATAACAAAGATGCTTAAGCTCCAGTTCCACTCAGCTCATTGTTTGTTTTCCTTCTGTGCTCAGCATGTCTGAGGACGACGGCCACGAGAGTGGCTGCGACACAGTGGAAGGTTCCCCCACATCCGACACATCAATCTCCCCACGTGGCAACAGACACTACCGTTACCTTGATAACGGCAACCACAACAACCGCCCACCTTTGACTTCCATGGTAGCACCACTGCCTACCCCTGCAGTGCAGGGCAGGAGTCCCCGCGGTGTCCGAACAATGGTGGTTCCACCAATGAGAGTGCAGAACAACAACAGTCAGGGAACAGAGCAGCGTGTCTTCAGAACGGGTCAGTGGAAATATATTTTTCTCACTTAAAAGCTTTTATTTATACTATATAGCAGTCAAACATTTAAGGAGTGCATTGTATTAGACTTGAGTGATTGTGAACTAACACCAAGAGAATTTATCTTCCACAAATGTGCCTCGTCTCGCTACTTGTCCTGTGGTCTGTCACCTGTGCTTTGGTGGTGTTTACGTTGCAGGTCATAGGGAAGCAGTAGGGTCTTACTGCCCCCTAGTGGGTCATAGAGGCTGTAACAGGTGATCAAGAGACATAAGCAGAGAACTGGCCCCTGCAGTCTATTACCTCAGAGATGCATCCACAGCAGGATATGCTCACATTTCCTGTGGTTATTCTTGAACAGCTTTCCCTCCACCAAAGTTTTCATCAAGAAAAATATCCAAAGATGAAACAGCAGAGCGGCTGTGTTCATTCCTCGTAACTTTATTGAGTTATATGTTAAAGGTTCAGTGTGTAGAATTTAGTGACATCTAGAGGTGAAGTTTCATGTTGCAGCTGAATACTCCTCATCTCACCTTCTCCTTCCCAACATGAAAGAGAACCTGTGGTGAACTTCAATTGAAAACACTAAAGGTTTAGTTTGTCCAGTTTGGAGGACTGTTAAAAACATGGCAGCCTCCCCAGAGAGGACGCCCCTCCATGTAAATATAAAGTTTTTAGTTATAACGGGTCCATTTTATGGTTTCACCAAAATCTTACACATTGAACCTTTAACTACAGAACATGTCTATTAAATTTGTGTACATGTTTACTCAATTTGAAATTTCTCCACTTTGGGTAAAACCTCAGTGAAGCCAAGCTAAGCAAAAGTTGCTTAGCTTAAATTTGGATATTGTATAAAACAAAGTAAAATGATGGAAGCTCTCCTGATCTCAGCAGCTGTGTTGGCTGATGACGGACTTTGAACAGTGATTTAAATCATCCAGTGTTTATTCTAGTTATTACCTTAACCCTAACCATTAAAAGTAGAATTTAACAGCTGTTTAAATATTTAAACTGTTACTTTGACCACACCACATTATGTAGTAACTTGGATTTTCTTACAGTAGAAGGTAAAGTTCTTTAACAACAGCTTAGTAACCATGAGTTTGCTGGTTTTTCGTGGTGGGGGGTAAAGG
The DNA here is from genome assembly GCF_024713975.1 of Paralichthys olivaceus. Taxonomy (NCBI): domain Eukaryota; kingdom Metazoa; phylum Chordata; class Actinopteri; order Pleuronectiformes; family Paralichthyidae; genus Paralichthys; species Paralichthys olivaceus. The sequence goes on along the minus strand of NC_091099.1, from coordinate 2,569,915 downwards.
TGGATGCATTTCATTTGGTATTAGGTCAGAGGCCATGTTTTCTCCACCGGTTCTTGCCACACAGCAAAAGTTGCCCTCAGGCACTGACCTGAGATCAGTTTCACTTTATCTGGTCTCCCCAGATTTAAAAATTGTGAATTTAAAACTGATTCAGATCAGAGTCCAAGGATCAACTTTGCTCCTCAGGTTTCTGTTTTGAGTGCCAACAAACTCTGTCATTCTTTCTCCTAAACTTTATGGATGTTATTGTTTTTATGGTGCCGTGTTTTATAAGAGATTCACAGCTGTTAAGACGTCACCGACATGTTTGATCTGACAGCCGAAATTATAAAATGCTGAATCACTATTCCTGGAAGGCGTCATTTAAAGTCCACACAGACTGTTACCAAGTCGGTGTGGTATTGTTCTGTATGAGTAAGTGGTGTTGGCCAGTGTTGAGTCGATCCTCTCACTGATGGTTGCGATCAGGCAGCACCTCAACATGTAACTCTCGTTGAATTAACCTTTTTAATGCAACCATCCAAGTGTATAAGCTCTGAACGTCATACCTGAAAAACTCTCCACTGCTCATTGCACAGCCTCCTCAGAATTTTAGCCACATTGTGTGCGTAGACTTTTAACACCAAATAGTAGGAGTCACGTCACACTGTGGTAAAACTACTTTACAAAGAACCCTCTGAATAATTCATTAAAATTAAGATAGGAAAATAAAGAGTAAAAATTGCAATAATATTTCAAATGTGAACAAAACATATTCAGTGTGAACAAGATTGCACATGTAAGATTTTGAAATAATAAAGTTAGCAGTGGTTCAAATGCTCAAAAAAGGGATCTGAATTCTGTTTAAAGTCACTTTGTCCTTTTTTCCTCTGGTGTGTGTTTTTTTGTTGTTGTTTGAAGTCTTTGTTGCTCCGCTGCCTCTGTACCCGACTCACTTCTGTGTTCTCTCTGTTCCAGCCTCAGAGTCCTGGTCCCGGTCCAAAGGGCGCTGCAGTCTCTTAGGACAACAGAACAGTCCCTCTTCTGCCCACCTCCTCCCATCCGGCCCCCTCATGTCCAGGCAGCAAAAAGCAGCGGGGCAGCACCTGCCCCCTCTGGCCTTTGGACAGGTTGGTTTGGTTATTCTCTTTTTTAATATACTGTATGGGAGGAACTGAAGCCTCAAATATCTTTTGGGGAATTTTAATGCGACGAGTTCTGCTTTGCTACAGAGCTCCAGGACAGAGAGATGAAGCTGGTCTCTCAAATAAATCTGCAGATCCATTTTAGATTTGAAAAAACGGCGGCTGTGTTGCTTAGAAATAGGTATTTTAATGAGCTTATGCAACCAACCTTTGGTTACCTAAAGATAAATGAAGCTAACCAGATGTTTTATAATGTAAACTCCATTTTATAACTGGCGTGATACAATCTTCCTGTCAGGCACTGACACATGGAGGACTTGTGTGTTTTCTTATCTCTTCTCCGTCCTGGAGATTTATTCGCTTTCCTCCAGAGTGTTTGGTGAGAACCTCGATAAGACTCTCAAGCTAGTAGCTGGTTAGTTTAGCATAAAGGCTAGAAGCGCGGGGGGTTATTCTCATTTAGAGACGATAAAGCACTGTATGCATCGGGACATGGACAATGTGCGATTATCATTTAGTACCGTCCAATGGCTGCAGGCTGCAGGTGGATGTGCAGCGTCTTTGAGCTCTGTCAGGCTCCTCCCCCTGCTAATCCATATATGGTTACTTCTGGTTTTGAACTCCGGGCTTCAAAATGGCTGCTCTCAAAATAAGATTCCTCTGTGTCTTCCAGGTGCAGCCGTACGTTTCAAACCACGGCAGCAAAGAGTGGAACGGCAACTATGGGCCGCTGCGACCGCATGCCTACATTCCCCCCACTGTCCACACACACACCTTCACACACCTGCAGCACAGCAGCCCCACGCACACCTCAGCCGCCCCACATACCCACACCCAGGGCCTGCCCACACACACCCTGCTGTCCTACCCTCCCGGCGGCCCCCTCACCACCGCCCACCACCCCCATCCCATCCTGCCGTCTCGTCCTCCTCCCCCTCTCCTCCAGCACAGCTATGGTCTCTCCCACCCACAAGGAGGCACTATAGTTCACCAGGTAACCCTGGGCATCAGCGCCCACCCCCACCACCCCGGTCATCCCGCACACAGGCTCCTGCCCTCTCCGACCATCCACCCGCACCACCAGCCCAGCTACGCCCACCTCCCTCACCAGTTCAAGCCTCCCTTCCCCCCTCCACCGCCCCCTCCTCACCCCTACATGGCCTCGCCAGCTGCCTACACCGGCTTCCCTCTGAGCCCCACCAAGCTCAGCCACCACCCACAGTTCTCGTATATCTGAGGTCCAGGACGGGGCCACAGCAGTTCCCTCTGGGGAGGAGGGGCAACACAAAATGGAGCGGGGCTGCGACCTGGGCAGGTAGAGCGAGTAGCAGAGCACAAAATGGACACTTTTGATGATGAAGATTAGGAAGACGAGAATATGATTATGAAGAGGACGGAAAACTGTGTATTACAAGAGATTCGGAGAGAAACACAACAACAGCAATGCTGAAGATGATGTTTTATGGAGGTTTATTAAGCCTCCTTCACGTGGAGGTTCACGTCAAAAGTCAAAGACAACTTCGGATCTGATGGACTTATCGCGAAATCAGCAGATTTCAGCCATCGGAGGAAACTGATTAAAACTGCAAAGCTTTATAAGAGAACATTACACAAGTGAAATAATTCACCCGTGATGATGATAAGGAATCTTTCATTAAGAATGTCCTTTGCACATTACCTCCTGTCTTTTAGTGTTGAGTTGTGTTGTGTTCTAATTAGAGGCTGGAATTCATTTATTGTCGTTGTTGGTGTGGGATCGCTCAGCCTCCCCTTCCCTTTATCTTTGTTGCCTTGTAGCACGTGCTCGTCGGTCAGATCTGTTTGTTAAGCCATCCCAGTCTGTATTAACCAGGACCCAACGCTCCTGTCTCTGTTTCAGGCAGACTTTGCTGCTGCCGCCTCCTAGTGCCTTAAAACCAGAGTCTACGACGTTACTTCAGGAGCATATAGATTGTACATTGAAATGGGCTTGCAGCACTTAACCTTCAGACTCTGATCACATTGGGCTTATTGGACGAACACGAGGATAACGCTTGTGGTTGTTTTTTTAATATTGGACTTCAGTTTGCTTTCTAACTCAGAGTATGGATTTACTTTAGCTAGAGGCTGCACATTTAGGGCTTTGACTGAATGAGCTTTTTAATGTACATAAAGAGTGATTTGATATTTTGATAATCGATTTCTATTCACTATAGTACTTAATTCATAACAGTATTGTCACTGTTTACTGTAACTGCAATACAATCTAGATAGCCTCTGGGTTGCTGTGTTTGTATTATTTTTTGCATTTAGGTTAGACTTGCAGTAATGCATCTTATGTTTTAGAGTTTTTTTGGGAGTGGCATAGACTTAAGAGAAATAAGTTTTTACTTTTAAATGCTTGTCAGTGTTTGAAATAATCAGCTTACAGTGTCATTGCTGGGCTATTGAGTGTTAGAGGTGTATTGGTAATTGTTTAAAATATTTGTGTGAAATGAATTTTGTCCATGTATTGAAGCCTGTTGTCAGTTTTGATACATTCCTTCAGGGTGGATGCATAGCCTTGATTTGTGTGTGTGTGTGTGTGCGTGGGTGTGTGTGTGTGTGTGTGTGTTTGATTTCTCATGTGTAGTAGAGCTGCGTCTTTACCTGTCGTCATATCAACTGGTATTTTACTCCAATCAGCACCAAAGACTGTTCATTAATCATTTCTGAAGCATGGTCGATACGATTTCTCCCTTTCACCTCCAGCGTACTGTTGCAGTTATCAACATCGGAATATATTGTGAAATCTCTATTTTAAAAAAAAACAAAAAACCAATGAGGTTGTGGTTTTATTTTTCTGAGCTATGTTTGGCAAATTGTATTTGGAATGTATAGTTCATAAGCTGCTATGTACTGATTATCTGCCACTTTCGTAGCTGTGAATTTAGAGGACTAATCTCATTCTAGCCTGCAACTCTCTCTTCTGTATCGTAGTTCACACGACTATATACGATAGAAGTGGGTGTTATTTTGATCATAGAGTATATTGAATGCTATTCCTATATGCTAGTGCCTCTGTATATTGGCTTTGTTGTTTTGAAGTGATTGTAAACTGCTGTAATGGAAGTTATGAGTTATCTTTTTATTTTTTTTGATTCTGTTGCTTTTTGGTGTGTGTTTGTGTGCGTTTTGTGTGTGTGTGTGTATTTAGCATCAGTATTTCAAACGTAGGCTGGGTTCACTCTTTGATTCTGTAACCGGTGTGTCGTTGACGTATTATTGTGTTTCACGGTTTTTTTTTTTTTTAATCCTCTGATGACACGGCTTTTGTTTCTCCGTTATTGGACTGTGTTCGCGACTCTTCGTACTGTACAACTTAGTGCCTTTCTTCAAACAAGTGGCTGACGAGGCGACGTCTCGCGTTGATATCAAAGCGGTCTGAAATGTGTTGACTCAATTCCTCCTGAAGGGATCAGCTCCTGTTTTCACATCACAAAACCCCCAAAGTTGTTGGTTTGACTAAGATGATTTTTTTTTTTTTTACAGAATCCTAAAAAAGTCAGGGATTGTTTTATTGTGCTCACCACCACCAACACCGTGCAGTGCTGAGAAACATGGGGCCTGAATATACACAAATGCAGAGCTTTACTCTCACACCGTGAATGTATTTGCGGACGTCAACACATCTGCTTTTGGTTCACAGATGAGTTGTTGCATTTCTAACGGCTGCACAGCATTTTTCTCTCATTCTGTGATGGGGATGTTGATAGTTGGGGTTCGCAGCTAGATGTCGCCATGTGTTTCAGTCAGGGGTTCTTTCAAAATGCTTTATCAATCATACTCAAAGTGTTGGTCCAAAGCTGTCATCTACTCATTGTACTACCTTGTAATTGTTTCGCTATATGGCTTATTAAGTAATGGGTTTTATTTCGTGTACTCGTCTAAATATTCTACTGTGTTGACGATCCTTGAACAAGAGGATGTGCTCGGTTCAGCTTGGAGTGCAGTCTATTATTATAAGTGATTCGTGAGTGTATGTGTCACGAAATAGTGATCTGTACTTAAAGGAACACGTTTTGTTTTTGGACCCTCGCTCGTCGATATGCTCTCTGTCAGCTCGGCGCCTGTAATGAGATGTGCCCACCTCGGTAATCCCCCCCCACCACCACTCTGGGTTGATTGTTCAGGACGGATAATCCCGTCTCCCTGCAGCTTTACCCCATCGGCGTCCAGGTCACCAGAGGGTCACACCCACGTTCAAATGTTCAAACAAGCTCACAGAGCCTTAGATGACAGAGCAGATCCAGGGACAGACCCTAAAACTAACCCTGAAAGGAGGAGATCCCACTTTCTGTGATTGGGGCGTTAATTAGTTGTTAAAAACCAAAAATCCCTCTTTAAGAAATTCCTGATCAGTAGAATGTACCTCTGCCAAGGCTGAACAGTCTTTACATTTAATCGAGCTGCACCAAACTGCACACACTCATGCAGGAACTTTTACCCTGGAACCGGGAACCTTTACAGGAACTCCTTCACTCCTGGGTCCAGGGTCTAAATCAGTTCGTCTCATGTTCAATCACAAAAAATCCTGGATCCCAACCAAATTTAAGTGAATTCTTTTTGGCCTGTGTGCCATGCTCCCACCAAGTTTTGTGGAAATGATTTGAGTAGTTTTGTGAAATTTCGTTAACAAACAAGCAGAGGTAAAAACAAAACAAGAATTGGATCCTCTCTATTTTACATCAATATTGTATTATAAGGGGGTTTTGGTCCCTGTTCTGCTTTTGTCGGGCCCCACAAGTCTACACCACCACCACCCCTATAAACACGGCTCATCTCATTTGGGTCCAGGGCTGAAAAACAAACAGCGTGAAATTCGACTCCTAAGACGTTTTAGGTAGATTTTGTACCACAGCTATAATTGTGTTGACATTTATTGTATTTAGACACAAATATGTAGACATGATTGCTAAATTGAAACTGTTACTGTTCTAAATATGTGTAGGTTTGTGTGGCTTTATGAGTTAATTTGTTTTCTTTTGATTTTTAGTTTTTTTTTTTTTTTCCTTAAATGCTACACTAGTTTGACATGTAGCAACTGCACTGTGCAATATAAAACAATACGAGGACTGGGAAAATGATTATTTGGATGTAATAACATGTCTTACCAGTTTGCAGTCGTTTTCTTTTCCCCCCTCTAGTTCTCAGTGAGTTCAATGTGACCAAGCCTTATGTACTTTGTCACAAAAAGCGGGTCCTTCTTGGTGACTCTTATTGGTGAGTGTCAAATTATGAATTGATGGTGTACTATGTCAAGATTCACTTTGAATTAAAAAAATATCTTTTGCTTCACTCACTGTTTGTCATCTTTGTTTGTACAGAATGTTTGTGTTGTAGTGTTTAACCGGCACCAGAGGACAGAGGGTCAACATTTTCCATATCAGTGGTTTGATATTGACGATATTTTGACATTTATACTCAGTTTTTCTTCAGCCCTGAATGAGTCGGCCACATCAGCCATTAATATGCGGCCATAATAAAGGAGCTGCTACCTCTTAAGATGTAAAATGAACTGTGCAGAATAAAAAAAAAAAGCATAAACACACCTGAATCCATGAGTGAACCAACTCTTAAATATTCTCGATAAATGTCGCGCAGACAAATTAGATCAGTATAATTAAAAGACTCTGGCATGGCAGACCCGACCCATTGTTGCCATGGCTACAGCTGTATTAATAGCTTTGTCTTTATTTTTTTTATTCAATTCACTTTGTCATACATTTATACAAATTATAAAAATGTATATATATGTAATTTTTTTATAATTTGTATAAATGTATCACGTAAAGTGAATTATATACAAAAAAATAGCAAAATGAAGACAAATGGAAACATGAATATAAAGAAATTCTTTTTTTTAATTTAAAATTATTTTTTACCAGTAACTTTCTGTTTGTTATTGTGAAATTTAGCATTAAATATATTTAAACTGGTCGCAGAGTTTTATTATTGTGTCTGTGCTGCAGCGAGCAGCTGATCAGGAAGTCTCTGGGGAAGTGGGCGTGGCATTTCCTTTACGCAGGTGAAGCGGTCGACCAATCACAAAGGAGTAAACCGGCCGACCAATCAGAGCTGAGCTGTGATTTCGAACGGGTCCTAAAATGGCGCGGTTTTCAGAAAGGTTGACAAGAGACTGAAGAAACAAACGGTAAGAGAAAACTCCATCATTATTATCATTATCATTATTAAAATTATTATTATTATGAAGAAGAAGAACTACACAGCACTGAAGTGAAAGTAGAACCCTCACATTATAGTGACTAACCTGTAAATGACCCAAAACAACTTGGTGCGTCAGCTAGTTCAAAACTAAAAACCTGTTTCTGACTTTAGCAGAGAACAGTTAGCTTCTCACAGTTAGCTTCTCATGTCGGACACGTTTCCTCACGAGAACCAAACACGTTTAAAGAAATGTCCTTAAATAGGGATTCCCTCCCAGTGGAGCACTTCCTGTTTACTTCCTGTAAATGTTTGGAGCATGACTCAGCAAAAGACATTTAAAATAATAATGTTTCAGTACAATGTGTTAAAACCATAGACTGAATATAAAGAGTTAAAACAAATCTCTTTTGTGAAATTAGTTGTCAAACAGCTTGAATTCATTGTTTTAATACTTGTCAGGTGGCGCAATCAAATCAAATATTTACATTTCCCTACAATTTATTCTAAATTAAATCTTCGCCTCTTCTCTAACCCATTGTTATTTAGTGGTTGTATTTTCAGTAGTTACAGTAATTTAATTGCCCCTGTGTTCAGTATCTTAAGCTTCCAAATGTACACTTAAAGATGGAAAAATACAAAAACTAAGCATAATTACTATTTGAATTACATTTACCAACCATTTGTTTGTTTTAACCTATTTTATTTGTGGGTTAAATGAACATTTTAACTGTTACTGACAGGAAGTATGCTGAACAATTGCATTTTTAAAAATACAGATGTGTTTGAGTGCAACAGTCTCTATAAAAAGTAACACACATCTGTACCATTGTCAGACATTTGTGTTCGTCGTAAACGTTTCTCTCTAATTTAAAATTTGTGCAAACATGCCGTTAATAACTTCTCCCATAATCCTCCCTGTGTGCGGCTTTAAGCTAATTAACTGCATTTAGATGACATGATGCTGTGTTTACAGATGAAGGGTCCTGCAGGCTGATTTCACAATTATGTCTTTTACACTAAATTGGGCACAATGGGAACAGGTCTAATGATGATTTTTCCCAGTGGTGGCTGTCAGTGCCCTAAACCGCCACCAGGGGTCGCCTGTCTCCTGCAGATCTGCCATCAACACACGTTCCAGCAGCACATTCAGTGATTGTCTTGATTCTTTAGCTTCACATTTCAAATGTAAGAGGAAACAAAGACTCAGTTGTGAGCGTTGTTGTCTCATGTCTCTGATTTCAGAGGTCAGACACTGATCAGTCATTTTAAACCAATATTATAACAAATGGCTTCAACCTGCTACAACTAAAGTTAGACACGATACAGGAAGTTGGCGAGTTTAGCCCTAAAAACTAAACCTATGAATTTTACAGAACCAAAAAAAAGCAATATAACCCAAAGTGTAGTACTGATAAGAATAATATAGTAATAATAATAATAATAATAATAATAATAATGCTGTTTATTGATTTGTCGTGTTTTTCTTGAATACAAATACATTGATGTTTTTGTGTTGTCAATGTCCCATCCACTAACATGGAAGAAGCCGGCTTTATGACGTGTTCCGCACTCGTCCCACAAACGGTTGATCACGATCTTTACTTTTGGGGAGCTGTCATGTCGTCCATCTTTATATGCACGCTATAATAAAAAGTATGCGGCCGTTGGAGCGTGCTGGTGACGTCGGACTCAGACATCTTGCAGCCTCGCGAGTATCCTCAGGTGTGTCTCTTGGGAGAAAGCATAGAAGGGAGAGCTTGTGCGGTGTCAGGCGACCGTGAACGTGGCTCTGGAGGAGGATAACACGACATTTGTTTTTACGCTTAACGATACGATCCGGAGTTCCTTGAATCGTACCGGATTTGGCTGCGACGCTGTTTACCCCAGAGACTCCGACACTTCACCCACCATCATGGTGGCGAGTGGATAATGAGTTGGGTTTTTTTTTAAAGTTTGGGTGAACTCTCCCTTTAGCGCCACAAACCTGAGGCTTTTATTGTGAAGGAGCCTCAGCTGTGTTCCTGGTTGTTGCCGGGAGTTGACCGAGATGGAGCGCGCGCTGCGGACACAGTAGAAGATCACAGTCACAGACGCGTCAAGGAAATTTAAAGATCATCAGCGTGTTTCCTCATCGAGCCTCGCAGCCTCCGACAGGCTCATGGACAGAGGAGCCGCTCTTGTCCGCACCGGGGGCGCGTTGATCGGATGCCTTCCAACACAGCTGCGCCGTTAGATGTTTTCCATTCTGGATTAATTGGTTGACCAATGGCTCCCGAACATGCGCTCCTCTGCCCCGGGGTCGCAGGGATAACTGGGGAAGGAGACCCCCGCTCCTCATCCTCGTCCTCCTCCTCCTCCTCTCCGACGGCATGGATCCTGGACGCGGGGATGGTGGCCGTCCGCACACCGAGGACCGCGCACAGGACCCGGGCGCAGAGTGGGATGACGGCCCGGTGGTTGGTGGCGGTCGGCGCGGTGCTGATGCTGATGATGCAGAGCTCCTTGGCCGCTGACGGTAAGACGATGATGCTGTTTGTGTCCAGCCTGTGATGGTGGCCCTCTATTCTTTATCTCCCACGACGAGCAGCAGCTGGAGGATGTGACCACCATCCTGAAGCTGCTCGCGGTGTCCTCTCATTAATGCAGATGTTTATGGCCAGTGAAGGGGCAGATGTGCGTTTGGAGGATTTATCACACTTTTACATGTGTTGTCATTTTGATCCGGAGCTGCTGTGCTGATCTCTGAGGCTTTGTTGTTATTCTCATATCCCATTAACGTTAATTAATGTCCTTAATTTGTCTGAATATATATATATATTCGATATGTTTATTTCCTGTGTGAAACCATCGGTGTTGGCGCGCGCAGGCCCTAATGGATGTCACGTCTCCAAACACGCAGCCAGGGCGCACGGTGGACCGCAGCGCTGCGCTACGACGCACCGCGCCGCACCGCACCGCGCCGCGCCGCTCACCCACCGCGGCCGCTTCTCTGCATTAAACAGGAAACTTTTTATTTATTCAGAGCTCCAGGTCCTCAAACTCCAACACGATCCATAGGAGACGTTTCCATCGTCAGCACCACAGATGAATGATGGATGATCTCCATGTCCTCTGAGCCAAACCCAGAAAACACAAAAATAGCAGCAACGGTTTGAGTCATGTTGTTTAGAATCGAGCTCTTTAACAGAAGAAGCAATAATAATATAGGTTTCAGTTTATCACCTGCTGTTCAGCTCCTTCTACAGCTGGTTCCACCAGTGTTTCCATATTTTGGTCTATTTTTCTTGAAGAGACTGGTTTTAATAGGGGAACATATTTCCAGCTAATGCATAGTTATTATATTTTAATGTGTTTTTAAGCCCTGAAGGTTCCTGACTTTCTGATTTTGTTTCTCATTTACATTTAATGTGGAATTGATCGAACCTTGGCGGAGGCCTTGGCTTCACATTGACGAGTTTGCGTGATATTTTTTTGATGATTTCTTGTCATGAAATCACTAAATGACGTATAAACACATAATAGTCATCAAGAATCAACAGGAATTTAAAACAAACGTAATTTCGCTCTTAAAGCGGCTTGAAAGATGACATCTGGACAAAATATGTCCCGTCACTTTCAAGGAACAGTGACTCAGTTTTTCTCAGGAGATCCAAGTTTGATTTATATGTTTGCATTTAAATCTAATAAATTATAAATATCACAGGAGTCCATACGTCCACACTTACAATACAATTAATGCACAAATGCAAAAAAAGACTAAACACAAAAAATATGTATATATAATTCAAGTTCTATATATTTGGATTAATTTGTGTTTTCCTTCGATATCAAATTAATGGTTAAACTGTAAAAAAAATCAAGTCTCAGTTACATTTCTTTGTTTTTGATAACAACATCTTCGGGAATAACTTAATTAAAAAATATATATATCAATCGATATTTAGATATTGGAAATCTTTTGACCCCAAAAATCCATATTGGTCAGTTCTAATTATAATTGGTAAAAGCATGGTGATTGTACAAACACTTCCAAGTTCCACATCAGTTTGAGAAACACGTCTTTCATGTTGTCCAAAAAAACCAGAACAAACGATGTTATTCCTATTTGGATTAAACTGCTGAATGGTTGAGCGTCTGTCTCCTGCTGGTTTGTTGTTTTACATTCTGATGTTTGATCGGCCGGAGACTCGGTGCCACCTCGGAGACAATATGAACTTTAAAATGAGAAAGAAATGAAACACTTCTCATGTCACCACGGACGTGACATAAGAAGTGTTTCATAATCACGTGTATTAAGCGACGACCTCCTCGTTAAGCTTGGATTTGAGAATGAAAGTATTCGGAGACGTTTGAATTATCCGCCCATTGTTCTCAGTGTAATCTGAGCGAATCGTCCCACTCACTCTCAACATATCCTCTTTTATATCGTCCTGCTGTGGCGCTTTAAAGCAAAGTGTATCTGTAGCATGGCTGCGGGGGATTTGACCTTGTCTCTCTTACCTGGTTGCTGAAGCATTCATCTTTTTTCAGGTCATGTTACAGAGAAAATGTTCCATTTGTGCGATTGTGTTGTAACAAAAATAGATGTGTTTGGGGGCTGATGGTTCGCTGCAGTGTGTGTGTGTGTGTGTGTGTGTGTGTGTGTGTGTGTGTGTGTGTGTGTGTGTGTGTGTGTGTGTGTGTGTGTGTGTGTGTGTGTGTGTGTGTGTGTGTGTGTGTGTGTGTGAGAACTATAGAGTGTGGTCAAGAAGTCACATTAATGGGAAGTGATCCTGTGTGTGTGTGTTTGTGTGTGTATAAGCATTTTGTGTGTCTCTGTGTAGGTGTTTCCTTTAATAGGCCTAAAGAGTTCTTCATCCCCAGTCAATAGCTGACATCTATTGGTCCACGTTACCATGGGAACTGCTCTGCATCGGGTACTTTTTCTCGCGGTGCGTCTGCGTTTGTCAGGCAGGGATTGAAATAACCTCTGAGTAAGAGTCAGGCTCGAGTCTGTTGCCTCATGATCGCAGTCGGATGACACATTAGACGCTGCGGAGCTCTGGGAAATCTGCGGAAAGTCAAACGTCCTGCTCCTCTCCTCTTAATCGTCCAGCGTTCCGGTCGTTTCTGTCTCACTCGCCACACGCTGCTGTTGGAATTAATCATCATTTGTGTACGTGACCCCCTTTTCACCTCCTGCTGTAGCAGACACAGTTTTACAAACAGGTCAGGCAGGCAGGAGCACGGCAGCATAGGGTCCTGCTGTAATTTGGATTCAGCAGCAGCAGCGTCCAGAGCTCAGGGGAGAAAAGGAAGATTAGATTGGACCGAAGCCATGAGTCTAATTTGTTCCTAATTAACTTAAGGAAATGGGAAGATGGCAGATTGTCTTTTGTTTTTATATCTGTAACAGAATAGAAAAACAACAAATACTTTGCTTAACTTTGAAACTAACAAAAAAACGATTCTTGTTGCTCTGATGCAGGCACACTAATTCACATAAAGGTCAGGGTTTTCAAAAAGCTTCAGTGATTCCCGTGATATTTAGAATAATGATTTGTCTCGTGACAGGCCGAGCATGAGACGACATGTTTGCTCGTTTTCTCGGCTTTAAACGGAGGATGCAGACAAACCCCTGCGGTCTAATGACCTGGGCGGGACCGTGAGGAAATTGAATGTCCAGCCACATCATCATTGATAAATCATCTGCTGCCGTCATTTGCAGCGATCGATTGTGTTGATTGGTTGCAGTAAAGCCCGGCTCCTCTCGGGCCTCCTGTGGTTTCCAGAGAGGGGAGGAACCGAGCTCCGAGAGTCTGATTTAAAAGTTTTGGAAAAAATAAATAAAATGCTGTCCTGTGAAGCATCAGAAGGGAAAGCGATGTTAACACTGTTCCAGTCGTTGAGTTTCCTGCTGAGAACGAAAAGGAGAGAGAGAGAGAGAGCAGGTAATCAGTCAGATTCAGACTCTCACCAAGGCTGAATGTAAATGTGACGGCAGGGTCGATACAATTTCAGCTCAAAGTCGGGTTTTGGCACTGAAATAGCGTTTTTATTCCCGCTGCCGCTCTCAAGCCGCACAATCACACTTGATGAGATGAGGATGTTCGGGTCTATCGCAGCATTAAAGCTGATTTGGAGAGAAAGCAGCGGAACCAAATCTGGGTTTGCACTGAATTATCAAAAAGGGATAGAATCTATAAATATTTATCTGTACGTGGAAGGAGAATGAGTTTCTCATGTCACCTCCTGGTTTTGTCAATTTTTTACTCCACACTGTGGTGAATTCCACCAGGTCCTGTGTGCACTTAAGCTCAGAGCTGGTGTTTAATGCATGCGCTCTGCAGGATGTGATGCCTCTGGAGGCTGCGATGATGGTTGACAGATGAGAGGACTCTCTCCCAAACAAACCGGCTTCATCTGATGTCACTTCTCGAGGATCCTCGCTCACACACGGTCGCTCAGCTCATTGGTTTGGGGAAGCTCTGACAAATTGAGTGAATGGCGGCGTGAGCTCCGCCGTGCTCAGTCTCAGCAAATATCATTTCCCGAGTTTCAAGCCAAAAGGTTCCCGCAGCCGCAGTTCACTTCTGCTCAATTTATTTTGTGTCACACTGTGTCTATTAAAAAAGTGTTTGTCGCCCAAACTCTGGGAAACGAGGCAGAGAGCTGCGGTAAAGCGAAGTGATGCTCTTCACCCTGTGATGCAGCCGACGCCCGAGATCCACAAATAATCAATTTATCATTAATCAATCAAGTTTGTTTTTAGGGAATAATGAGCACTTGTTCTCTTCCAGGACAAACTTGACGATTGACTATATTTAGTTGGAACATTCTGCGTAGCTTCAAGCATCAGGATTGTTGCTATGGTTACCTGCAGCATGGCACAGGCTGAGTGTTGATTGAAAATAAAGGAGACATATGATTTCTTTCCTCAAGTTTTATTTATTCTGCGACTTTTTCTACATTTGTTAAAAGTTCTGCACTTATTTTTATTTATATATTTTTAAGTGAAGTATACTTTAAACAGTCAATTTCAACTTCCAATTTACCTGAGCAATAAAATAATCTTCTCTCATTTATATCTTCTTATCGTCATCTGGCTCCGGAGCCGATTTAAAAGTCTGATAAAACCCAAACGATACCCGACCCTGGTCATGTGACGTCACGATGCCCCGCAGTGGTTAAGAAGTTGATCCTAAAGTATGATTCAAACTGACACCTATTCAAACATCCACATTAATTCACCTCCTAACCACAGATCAGATGTTTTTAACACAGCGCTGCTTCTTTATTGTAGAAAGTTAGGACGGTGGCAGCTGCTCGTTCTCGGACATCAGCTGTTTGCGTCATCACGATGTCCCGGCTCTGTTGTTTTCTCCTGTGCCTGAAGAGCTCAGGTGATCAGAGGTGTTGCGGTACGTCCGACTCCATCCAAGGCCAAAGATGTTGCGCTCGGTCCCAGAGGACGGATGTGGAGGGGGTTGGGGGACTGCATCATCGTCGCACATGCTCTCTGCATTAAAGCGGCAGAGCTCTGCGTCTCTGTGCTGCTTTAATTATGCAGCAGCTCCAACTAGAAACTGAATCTGGTGGAAGTTTGGTTTTAACAAATGATTCAGATTTAAACCTGAATCTGACAATAGAAGGTTTCCGAGTTATGTATGGGACACGGGTGAGGATCTAATGAGCTGTGGGAAAGACATTTGTCACAATAAAAGCCTCACTGCTCTCTGACGATCCCTCCGTTCTTTAATAACGCTGTTAGTCCTCTCAGTGTTTGTGGTTCACCGCAGAGACTCGTCCTCACTGCGGGCGGACTGTGTAATGACGCCTGCTGTCACGTTAAACGACTCCGCTGGCAGCGCCGCCGACTCACTGTTGCCAGGCAGAAACACAGAGGAGCAGCTTTTTGGATGAGTAAGATAAACCGGAGCGATATGATCAGGCCAACTCTGTCTGAGCTGAGCAACAGTCTCACTGTGAACACACGCAGTTGTGTCTGTGATTTCCTGGAGACTCATCCTAAGCTTATTGTAGATAATACTTGTCTAATTCTACCCCCTACTCTAACCTTAGCTTAAACCTGACCTGAACCTAACCCTACCTTAACGTAAACCTAATCTTAACCAAACCCTAAATCCTCAAAACACAAATTTCCCTTAAAATTTTATTTTATTTTATAGGTGACTTGCTTTTTGTCCCCACAATGAAAACAGGTCCCTAAAATATGAGACCGCAAACAAATATAGGTCCCCACAATATGAGAAATACTTAAATCACACACACACACACACCTTCCAGAAATAGATGACTATCTAGAGAGCAGCAGAACGAATCTGGGTGTAGCATTAGACATGTGAGTGTGTGTGTGTGTGTACATCTGAGTGAGGAAGATTGAGAAAGACTTGAACTCAATGACGGAGCGAGAGAGCGAAAGAGGACTCTCATCTTAAATACTGGATTTCCTCAGGTCCCTGGTACAAATCAGACGACGCAGCAGCTCCTCTGGATGAAGACATTTTCTAATCTTAACTTAAAACACTTTGTATTTTCCGATCGTGCAGCGGCTCGGAGAGGTTGCGTGTTTTCTGAAGGTTAATTATTTTCCAACGGTCCCGTTTCAGAAGTGCTTTGATGTGCAGAAGCATCTATTACGTGAGAACTCCTCGTGTTCAAAGCTCGGTCATGTGTGCGCGTGGTTCACAGCCAGGTCTGTTTCATGTCATGCAATGTGGTTTGTGTAGTGTGTACATCTTAATGTGTCCACAGGGAATTCACGGTACGGACTTCTACATGCAGAACGGCATTGAACAGCCGGCGTTCAGCTTGTACACGTAGCATGTGAACGTGTGTTCGTCATGTTTACCTCCAGATGTGTGATGTGAGAAAGCTGCAGCGCTTTAATTACTGTGTCGACCTAATTACACATTCTAAAAATATAAAGCTCAATGTTGTCACAATAATGATAATAAACTTTATTATACAGCTACTTTACTGTGCTTTACATGGTTGAAACAGGATTAAAGCATTTCAGGACTGAAGCGAAAAACATCAGGGAATTATTCAGAAATGAAAACATTAGAAATGAAATATTAGAATACAGAATTAAAACAAATAATAATAATTACATTTTGTTTATAGGCACTGTCACATTACAAGGCAGAGATTAAAACAGAACACAAAAACAACCATGTATCAAAAAACATCAAAACAATTAACAATCAGTTTTAAAGAGGCGGGTTTTAAAATGGGATTTGAAAATGGAAAGAGAAAACTAGAAAGTCAAACTCAGTAGATCTCATCCAACTGTTCCCTTAAATTGAATTAGTCTGCACCAGATTTCACTCATAGATATAAAGTCCTCTCAATATGCATGATTTCTTTTTTTTTTAAATCAATTATTTTCTGAGAAATTGGTGCAAACGGCAAAAAAAAGTCCTATTGCACAATGTTAAAGAGTCAGTGACAACATCTTGCTAATCTCAATTTACAGCCACCTGCATATAAATGCAGATAAATTAAATCACCTGTAGTCGATCCGCTCCGCCTCCTTTGTTCCACCCGTTTACCTGCAGACAACCACAGCTCAAACGTGATTGGTCAAACTAGAAGCACAAACCAGTTGCTTGTCCTTCATCCACACATTCTGCACATTCCCGTGTAGAATCTCAATATGGAGACACAATGAATGTTTCATCAACCTGATAAAACACTGATGTTGCAAATGCAAATCCTAAGAGATAATTGGATAATGAGCAGAGGGCCCATAATTGTTCTGCTTTGCTTGATTCATTCTAGAGAAGTAGGGATGAAGTAAATGTGGCTGAAGATCCAAATGTGAAACATCAGTCACATTATATCACTAATGGAAAAAAAAAAAATATTCATCCAGATGCTGTTAGTGATTTTTCAAGGTCACAAAATCAATTTCATATCAGCAAGTTGTTCGATGCTTGCAGAGGTTTGTGCTTTTAGCTCACCACGTGATCCAGTTGATGTAAAAAGGTTTGACGTGGGGAAGTCCCTGAACAGGCGACAAACGATAGATCCCTCCATCCACGTGACGGAGAGCACTCACTGTCCCTGGCAATGACAACTGTGGGGATGAAGTGTCAACGCTGGAAGTGGAAGAAATTTCCCTCTGGAGCCGCCGGGGAGGACTGACGACGCTGAACAGTCAGAGACGCGGGCAACAAGTTTCATTTCCTGATTGGTTGAGGAAAAGACTGACAGCGTGAGAAAATCCAGAAAGTGGAGCGTTAAGACTGATTTTTGTGGATAAATCCAAAGGTACATATATTGAGTTGCTATGGCAACGTCTTATAGATTATCTTAATATGGTAAATGCATAAATGTTAACGTTGGACATGAGGTAGTTGACAGAAGTTGACTTCCTGGTTCAACACAACCAAAGCACGATGCTGCACTCGACAGCATCGCGGCCGTGTTCTATTCAGAGAACTCAAAACCACAGATTTCAGACGGATACAAAAGACGAAGCCGAAGAAAGACTGCGTCCGTCTTCTTCTCTTCAGCGCTCGGAGTTTGCTTTTCATACAGCGAGGTCTTTGTTGAAGCCTTCGGTCTGTAAAAACAGAAATCTGAAAGAGAAGAAGATGCCTCGAGTGATTTATCTGTTCTCTTGCCTTCAGCCTCAGGACCCGTGAACAGGCAGATTTATTTCCTCTTCTGTCACTGAAGTGAAGTGAGATAAAAAAACACGAGGTACATTGTTTCTGTCTGAACTCTGCTCTTCTTCTGAGGCTTTCAGACAATCACACCGATCGGGGCAGTGTGCCTCAAAAAAAACCCCACCACTGCACCAAAGCTCGCTCGTTCTGTCGTCAAGACGCATTTGTATCATCCACTTGGTCCCAGGTTGTCTCACCGTTCAGCGGAAATTCAGCTGCTTCGAGATCCAAGATCGTCCTCGCCACGGAAAACTGGAACCTGACGGATACTAAAAGTGAAGGAGTGAAGAATTTTTCTGATACGGCCGATATGTTTATAGTTTGGTTTAACCATAAAACTTTAAATGATAGACCGTATATAACGATGGACGACATGACAGATCTTCTAAAGTGAAGCCAAAGCGTCAATACTACAAACCCCTCCCTCATTCGCTTCTGCACAGACGACATCGGTGCAAGATGGCGACACCGGAATCAGACGTATTTTGGCTTCGTTTCTGGACGGTGGGAGCGTGTAGAGACGCGTCGTCCATCTTTATTTACAGGCTATGGTATAAATAAACATAATTGTGACCAAATACATTGAACTTTAACCAAGAAAATAAACATTGTGTTTACTTGGAACGTAAACTTACAGTAAATATATGTTTTCTGTTCTTCAAAATAAAAGGCCGTAATATCGACACAAACAAACACTGACACTGTGAATGGCTCATCTCTATTGGGCAACAGATAAACTGGTCGGGCTCAGACAGAAAATACAATCCTGTTGTGTGACGACTGTGTTTGAAGGATCAATTTGTTCAGATGAAACTTGTGGAGTAGGACGCATTTTGTGTTTCTCTCTGGATGAGTTCCTGCTAACCCACGGGAGGTTGGTTCAGCCTTCAAACAGACCAACAGACAGGCAGCAGGGATTTATCGCCGCTGTAGCATCCGAAAAAGAAATGCAGGGGAAGAGGAAAAGAAGCGGCGAGAGACAGAATGAAAATTTAATCAGCCTCCTCTTCTTCAGTGTTCGACTGAGAGAGAGAGAGAGAGAGGGAAGGATTTATAGCGGCCTGGCCTCTTCTCCTTCAACTCAGCATGTATCACTGCAGCTGTTCACCTCTCTCCTGTGTCCCATCACTCACTCCTGCTGTGTGTGTGTGTGTGCGTGCCTGTCTGTCCAAGTGTCTTTCTATTTGTGTGTCTGATTTGTCATGTGGCCTTGAAGTCACAGTTGTGTAACAGCCACATTTTTGTTCCCTCCTTTATGAGGATGCTGTTCTGTAGTAATCCTCAGTCACAGCGAGAACAAAAGATAAACTCATTTTATTTTTGTAGTTTTAAATAGAGTAAAATAATAAATGCTACAAGCAGAAACCGCAAGAGCTGCTCGAGATGTGATGGTAGAGTCCCCTTCTCTTGATGGTGACATACAAGCACAATACTGAAAAACCGGAATGCAAAAGCCACAACACAACGGAAGCAGAGTTACTTGCTGCCGTCAAGTCGTGTATTTTCTTTCAAGTGAGACGTCCTGTGCCGAAAACCAGGACAAATCAGTCCACGCTTATAATTTGATGCTTGTCTCAGTGTTAGGTTACGAGTGCGTTACAGGCCCAAGAGATTGTGTTTCTGTTGTGCATTGATTTTGTGGCTTTTGCAGATAAGAGTAGATACATGAGATATGAGCAGCATTCAGCACCGAGCACCTCCCAGTCTGCACCAAACTGCAGACAAAGTTAGCAACTAGCTTTTGAACTTATCAATTAAAGACGCAGTGCTTGTTTCCTCTACTCCAAAAAAATCAGTAGTGCAGCATTGACTGCATCAGATGGTGCAGGTACTCGTGTCTCCGGTAAAACTTTTAAAACGGCTGCATTCACACACTTCTAACATCCGTCCTCGCTACGTATTTAGCACACTACTTCCTGTTGGACACATCCAGGATGAGTAGAACTCTGGGTCCTGACTGATGGTTTTGTTTTTATGAAGTTATTAAAACAGAAATGGACAAATCCAAGTTGTCATAAACCAGAATTAGTCTTTAAACCATTGAACATGTCATAATTAATATTATTTAGAATTAGTTTCTTACTTACATTACCTCAATGTTTCACCGGAGAAGCTCATGTCTGTTGCTGTATTTCTCCTCTGTTTCCATAGCGATGCTTGAAATGTTTGATGGAAATATGAAAATGCAAACAAACAGCTTATCCCCGGTTTGACCTCAGCCAGGATTGTGGGTTATTATCCTGCGAACTCGGTGCGTGTAAATAGCAACTAAACCAAAGTGCCCACAAAACCAGGGTAATTCAGGCCACAGGATGTTTGGAGGATGGACACAGGACTAAAGTCCTAAATTACACTGTTGCTGAGTTGTTTTTAAAACGTATTAATCTGCTGGTATTTCATGATGTGGACTTGTGGTCAGAGAATCAGCTGTAAAGAGACATATGATGTTTGTCCAGTGTTTCTTTCCTCTCGTGTGTTACGTACTGTAGGTTTTTACCGAGGAGGTGATGCTTTCTTCACCGTTTGTTTGTTAGTTATTACCGACAAACTATGCAAAGCCAGGGCCGCAGCAAGTCAAGATAAAATGTTCATTTAACCACAAGTATTATAACGACAGAGCCGAGAAGACCTTTCTTCGCGTTCTGAAATCTGGGATGTAGACGACATGAGTTTAAACACTTCACGATCGATGAGCCGGTCTCTGATTGGACGTGTGAGTGCAAAGGCTCATGGGACTCTTAAACATGCTGGTTAAATGTCGCTGTTTTACTCGTTTACTCGTGGTTTATGTGTTTTTTTTGCTGTCTCTTGCTCATGTGTGATATGTGGTGCAGGATTCGAACCAAACTCCCAAATCTTTGTCTCAGTCTTGTAAATCTACACGAGCTCGCCACAGTCCTTATAACAAACGAACCAAACTAAATGTCCACGTTGGCAGCGTATGTTCCTCATTAACGTCTCCCTGGTGAACTGAAGCTGCATCGCTGCGTGAACGGAACTGTTGGTTTTGACGAGGAAGGTAATTGTTTGCTCCCGATTAGTGGAAAATCAACTTACATGGATCTGACCTCCCCTCACACTCTGATGTATATTAACCAGCCCAGAGAGGGGAAAAAGAACATCAAATATTCATAGCCGTGCATAATCACGCTCTTCGAGACCTAGTTTAGGTGTCAGGGAGCTGTAAGCGGCCTCGACAACCCAGAGCAGGTTCTGGAAATGCTTAAAGCCGCTGTTTGTTCAGACGTCTGCATGAAACTCACTGTGGAGATCAGAGTAGTCAGAGGCAGAGGCTTGATGAAGTCGGGGTCTGACTGTAAAGATGGAGAGATGAAAGCTCTGGAGTGTGTTTGGTTTGTATTCTTCATATTTTGGGATGGATGTGTTGCAGTCTATGACGTCCTCTCCACTTGCAAACGGTTCAGACGGTTACACAACGAGTAGATTTCAGTGGCGTTGCTGCAGTTTAAAGACTCACACGTCGTCCTCGTCGTCTCGACATCAGGGAGCGGAGGCAGTGATTGATGTGAGTCAGGTTCAGGATGATGACGACGACGGAGATAAATCAGATTAATGTCTGATTTCCTCTTTCTGGAACAAACTCACACTAAATATATCTTACCACACACACACACACACACACACACACCACAGGGGACACAGTAAGGGCAAACACAAACCAGGACCAATCACATTCACTCAGTTCGCTCATTGGCTGATGCAGTCACATGGTTCCTCCTGCTGCAGTTTGGACATGTTTTACTTGAAAATCAATACACACACACACACACACATACACACACACACACACACACACACACCTACAGTGTTTAAAAGTCATCAGTCAAAGTGCCAGAACAATTCGTTGTGATTATGCTTTCGTATGAGCGTGTGTGTCTGAGTGTGTGTAAGTGTGCACTTGTGTAACGGCATGAGTGTGTGATGTGTTCTTTTTTTGAGGGTGTACTTGAGTTAATTGGAATTCATAAGTGAATTAGGGCTTTGAACTTCCTGTGTGTGTGCGGCATGTTTGTGTGTCACACTACAAAGAGACCTGTCCTCTTTTCTCACGTCCTCCAGAGGAAATGTCTGTCTTCAATAATTTGCCTTTTTTTTTTTTTTCCTGTCAAGAGAATTGTCAGTTTCCGACGAAGACGAAACAACAGAGTGGAAAAAAACACACAATTCAAACCTGCAGTGTTTGAGGTTGAATAGTGTGTTGTGAATTACACATCAGTGACATCACTGGTTCTAAGATTTACAGTTTGGAACAATGTAGGAAACAACCTACCACAGAAGAATAAATTAAAATTAATTCTGCTAATCCAGTTAAATGCATGTGTTCAGCTGCTCTGTGTTCCTAATTTTCTGACTCCCATCACCTCTTACGATGATGCGAACAATGCACCGAGAGGACGTTTGAGGAAATTGAGTGATTTTCTTTTTTCCTGCAGAGAGCGTTCCCCTCTGTGGTTCGCTCGACAGATTGTACTTGTTATTTTTGTGTGGGTGGAAAACATTTCCCACCAGTGACCATTCCCAGCAATAGACTTTAATTTGGGCAACACAGCTGTCGTATACACAGAAATGTTTCTAACTGGGGAAATCTTACCAGTGAATTTTTATTTTTTTTTGTTTTACCCCACTCATGTTGTCATTTCATCAATTTCAGAAACGTTAGATTTCAGCAGGTGTCCACTTTTGCAAACCCACACCTGCAATTATCCCCGAGTCACCTGGTAACATCTGTCCCCTCGGTCCCCTCGGTTCATCAAACCAAAGGGTGGTGTCGTAGCCTCCGACCAATCTTCATAGAAGCTGAATTAGATGCTAAAAATACGGCACAATCGTTTTTACAGATTAAACAAACTCACTCATCACCCACCAGCCGCCTACGTCTAGTTCACATTTAGTGTATTTCCCCTACCTGTGAATTTATGAGCTCTGCCAAGGAGGCTTTGTTTTCACTCCTGTCCATCTGTTTGTTGATGGAAGGATAATAATAATTATAATAATCTTAATTTGTATAGCACAGTTCATGCATGATATAAAATTAAAAGCAAATAATCAATTAAAGTAAAACATATGGAAGATGAAATGAAATACAATTGAATTTATATAAACATCTATGTAGACATATACAACTAATGATACATACTAGAGAGAGAGAGAGAAATATATATCAACAACTAATCATTTTTTTATTTCCTCCAGGAACAAACATTTATGACCACCTCCTCCCTCGAGACACACAAATCTAGATACTCTGAAAATCAATAACGTAGCCTGGATATTTCATGGCTGTACATTCAGTCGGAGTGTTTCCAGTTTCATTCCAATTAAAAACTGAATCTGCAGACTGACCAGTGCTGCACCAAGGTCTTGGGTCATGGCACAAACTCTGGAAAGATTCTTTCTCTCTTTTTAATTTGAACTTTCAGAGTCGACACATGAATCCTAAGAGGTTTTGCCAAAAAGTTTGAGGAAACCTTTGAGATGTACTTCATTCCTCCACCAGGCGTGTTGAGTTCGAACAGCCCTGCAGCTGCTTTGTGGGGCCTCAGGGATTGGTCCCAGTGCTGGAAAATACAGATTCAGAGGTTTAACAGAAGTGAGCGGCACTGACCCATGATCCGCGGAGCTTCTCTCTGCTCCTCGGTCGGTGCTACCGCCGTCTCTGCTCTGCTTCAAAAGCTGCTCCGTTTTCTCCATCCTCTTTTTCTTTTATGTCAAAACTGCAGAGTCGGTTCGTTACAGATCTTCCCTCCGCTCTCCTGCAAGCTATAATATTCTCAACCTTTTCTCACACGGCTCACGTCTTCTGCTTTAATTACAGCCGGTTTACACTTTGCTTGTTACATTTGCTCAAATCCATTTTCTCATCCTGCTGGGGTTGTGATAAATTCTCTCTGCAGAGCCAGGTTGCACTGCGTCTTCTGCTTGTGTCTGTCGGATGGAGGCAGGATGACAGGAAATGTGTCGCTGCAGGTGGAAGTGTTTGTTGTTGCACATTCAGTAAATTAACTTTGGGGGAGAAAATAGAAATATTGCTGAGATGAGGTGATAAAGCCTCAAAAGGACAAACCCTTTGAGATCAATTGACACAAACGCCGTAAACCTCACGTACACTATAACGTGGACACCTCCGTCACGGTGCTGTCGGGCAGACGAGGCCTCGGCAGCAGCAGGTTGTCGGTGGTAAATGAAGCGAGAGATGAGATCTGAGTTGACACAAGTGTGTGTGCTTTTCCTAAATGTAGGTGTGTTTCTTTTTCGGGGACTCGTCTTGTCTGCAGTCGTGTGTGAGCGGTCCTTTATCTTTTCCATGTTTGTCTTTGTCTGTGTGTGTGTGTGTGTCTGTGTGTGTGTGTGTGTGTGTGTGTCACTCCGTCTCTGGGTTTTTGTGTGTGTGCGTTTGTGCAGTGGAGTAAATGGATTTGGGAAGATGATGTAATAGTTCTTTTCTCCCTGTGTGTGTTACTCTACATGAGCTAAAGGCTCTGCAGTTCAGTGTGCGGCAGACACACACACTGCACATTAGTGTGTGTGTGTGTGTCTGTGTGTGGCGAGCAATTTCACTAGATGCATCTTGTTATTAAAACGTTACTCAGCTTTGCT
Source organism: Paralichthys olivaceus (assembly GCF_024713975.1). Lineage (NCBI taxonomy): Eukaryota > Metazoa > Chordata > Actinopteri > Pleuronectiformes > Paralichthyidae > Paralichthys > Paralichthys olivaceus. The sequence continues at coordinate 2,545,311 of NC_091099.1, read as the reverse complement.
AAACCATAATCTCAAATTGTTTAAAGTATTAAAATACAAAGTGATGTAACTAAGGCTCTTTGGTTTATTTTTAAAAGTGTGCGTTTGAACTCAGATGTGTTGGGTTGATTTCTGGTTTCTCCGTCTTGTTCAGAGTTTGTTTCCCCTGTTCATCGTCTCCTTATGTTCTTTGATATCCGATGGCAAGTGCTGTGTTTTGGAATCGCTAATTAATAAAGGTAAATTAGCATAACTGAGGCTTACATAAGTTATGCTGCGGAGAAAATGGGTGAAATCCTTCGTCAGTACTTAACGTCTTGTTGATCTGCAGTCGCTGAGCTGCAGAGCGTGATCACAGAGTTTAGTCTTAAAGAACAAAGTGGATCTGTTCAGAAAACTTCAGCTAAACAAAACAAACAAGTACAAACACCGATTATTTTATTTCTTCTCTGGACTCTAAAGCTTATAACCTCCAGTGCAGCGTCTCCATGTTGTGCAGAAAGGCAACGTTAGGCAGCGAATTAAATTATATATGAGATGGAATCAATTGACCTTTGCTGCCCCCATTTTCCACAGCGATGTGGGAAACATTTCCACGATGAAGAGAAGATGATGCATCGCTGCAAAAGAAGTGACAGCAGCAGTGGCTGAGGAAATGAAATTCAAAAGCGACGTGCCTCTCATAGTTTTATATATATATATATACTGTATATACCGGAAAGGTGAAGCTATGACAGAGCAGATAAAACCACAGCGTCCAAGGATTATAGACGAGCACACTGGCCAGCAGGGGTTTGTGATCTTCCGCAGTGTGTGTTCGTGGTGATGACCTCAGCCAATGGATGAGCGGTATTCCATTATCCAAACACCTGGGTAGATTTTAAAACTCTACAAATCCTGCGCTTAAGTGAAAAAAACACAGCGGCAGCATTAGTTCCAGCCGGCTGGGGGGGGGGGGGGGGGGGGGCGTGTAGAGAAGTGTTTAGGAATGTATGCAGAGTCTGTCGCCTCACAGCCTCAGCTCAGTCTGAGCTTGTCTGCACACAGATCCAACTAATCTGCAAACCTGCTGGAGATCAGAGATGTTTCCCTAAAATATGTTCGTCTCCTACAGTTTGATGTCGGAACCCAGAGATGTTGTCGTTCCTGTCTGTCCATCATTAGACTCTCTCTGGTTCATCTCTCTCTCTCCTGGAAGGTTTGAGCATCATCCAAATTGCATTTCAGACGTTTTACAACAACGCTACAAAGCTTTAAGTCCGTGGGAGTTTTTCTATGTCTGACTGAGCGACGCCTTGGTTAATGCGCCTCTCTCCGACACACACACGTAATCATACCTTGAGGTAGAGAGTTGTGTTTCCATCCATCCATTATTCATACAGCTCGTCCTTTTGGAGGGGTGGTGGGGGAGCTGGAGCAAGAGGAAAGGTACATGAAAACACTGGGAGAACATGCGAACTCCAAAGTGGCCGAACTGGGATTCGAACCGGGAACTTTTCTCGCTGTGAGGCAACATTGCTAAAGCACCACGCTGCCTTGTTTTGTGTGTGTCTGTTTGTGTCTGTGTAGGACGATGGACAGAAAGTGGAGATGGACTGTGTCTATTTTTACTCCATGGAAATGTGAGTCTGTCTGAGTCTTCTCCTGCACTTCTGAATAAATGTCTGCTGGCTCGCGTGTGTGCGCTCACGTACGTGCACGTCGCAGCAGCCGAGGATGTCTCCCCAGTTCCGTTTATGCTAGACTGACCTACTGAGTGCCCCAGAGCTAGTCACATGACTGCGTTAGCCAGTCACACGGGACAGAGCGGCACAGATGAGGCGCCGTGCTGCCTTCTGCTCGTCTGCCCGTGTGTTTGTCTTAATTACTGCATGACTGCGTACTTACTCCCTCCTGATATCCTTACCTCTGTCTGAGCCACAGCCTCAGTGTGTGTAGAGGCCGCGTACCTGCACAGACGTCAAACTGAGACCCGAAGGTAACATTTGTAACATCGGTCTGAGAAGTTCATGTGATTGTGATATTTTAAAACTGGCCGCGGGCACAGGCCGGATTTCTGCGGGTGCTGCCGATGGTCAGTCTGACTGTGTTTGTGTTTTAATGAGAGACAGTGGGTCAGAGAGCAGCCGCACACAAGGAAGCAGCCTCAGACATGTTTTATCCTTAAAGATGAAATGTTCACGTTCACCATGGCAGGCGCTTATAAAAAACTACATTTTCAATGTTTCTGCTTCCAGAATATATAGAATGTATGATCATATTACAGGAGTGACATCATATACTGTAGTTATATTGCACATTATAAGATTAGAGCTGATAACATGTATGTACCAGAGCAGGCCCTGGTAAATTTTACACAATATAAAGCTGCAGTTTTGTAGATTGCATCAGATTTACTGTTTCCTTGCTTGTCCTGTTTCACTGGCTCTCTGTGAGAAGTGTTTCAGGGGACATTGGTGGCCCCGGGCAAACGGAACGTGGAGGGACCTATGTGAGAACCCTCAGGAAATGCATGATACAAGTCAGCCATCCTCGTAAAACCTCTAAAATAACTAAGCTTTGTTAGAAAGCTTAGTGGCTTGGGGGGGTTTCCGACCACGGTGCCATTGCAGTCTCCAGGTCAAAGACGACCGTTGAATTTAAGGGGTTCTCACTAAAATGTCATTGCTGTGGATCAGGTGTTCTCAGGGGCCCATCTTACCGCAGGGCCACAGGAAGTCGCCCTCTTTGCCCAGAGTAACACTCCGGACTCTCAGTCATGACACCAAATATGTTTTCATATCTTCAAATTAATTGTTGATACGAAGAGAAACTCAACACGTCTCGTTTGTGCCTGAGAAATTGACCTTGTGTCATGTAGAGACGCATTTTTGTTGGAATAACAAAGTTTATCCATTGAATGATAAATTGAAAACTCTGTGGAGGAGAATCATTGTCATCCGAACCAACAGCAGCTTCTGTGACCTTTACGCAGCTTCAGCTCACTGGGTAGAAAGCATCTGCATAAAGTCTGCAGATTAACGATAATTCATCTCCCCTTCAGCAGTGATTAAATGTCAATGTTGTGTTTTGTCAAATTTAAAAAGTCACAATTTAGCAGGTTAAATTAAATTGACGCACATTTTCACGAAACACAATTTAAATAATTCTCTGAACAACACGACGCTAATGAATTGGAGCTGAACGGCAAGAAGAAATGTATGCCCTTTGTGGGAATCATGGAAGGAAGTGTCTTCAGCTTCTCAAATCCAATCCAGCGGTGGGAAAGGTGGTTGTATCTCACGTGACTTGCAGCCTGTGACTAGAGACGAATGCAAACTTAAGGAAGTGCGAGACAACATTTGAAAGCTGTGTCGATTATGCCCCAAAACGATACCCAACCCCGCTGCTGATGTCTGTCCCGTGTGTCTCTGCAGTGCAACAGGTGATGAGCACCTTCTCCTCCTAACCAGGCAGCTAACTAACTGTGTCGGTACAGGTTTTCAAACAGTGTAATGAGTCTAACAATCGGCAGGCTGACGTGTTGAAGCCTCCCAGCGATCCGAGCAGCAGGGGCAGGAGGCAGCAGCCAGGCAGCCTAAATGATGCCAGACACTGCCAGATGCCTGACGCCTGCCAAAGCAGCACAGGGGCGGCGGTGAGCCAGGCAGATAGAGACCGACCAAGTAATAATAGATATCCCGGCAGACCGCCTCAGATTACTGGGCTTCCTGTTAGGCAACCTACAAGGTGACGTTCGTACCGTGCTGCCAACTTCCTGACATCTCAGTAATGCATTGTGGGAATAATCTGCGCCAGCTTTGTGTGACAGCTGTATTTATTCTGACTTTAATCACTTTAATGGCACTGTGTGTGTTTTTGTGGAGCTTCTCTTCAAGTGAATGAGAGGGAGGTCATCTGATAACGTGTCAGTATTTTCCTTTTCGTTCCTGCTCTTCATCATTTTCACTACGTTTCGATTTTAAGTAAAAAAAATTATTTTCTTGATTCAAAATTACTTTTGATTGAATTTATTTTGATTTATTGTTATTGAGAATAAAGTTTTTATTCATAAGTTTATTTCATTCATCAACCAAACAATTCGAAAGCAAATACAAAATCTCAAATCTCGAATGAAAATAATTTGTATTGGCCAAAACATCGAATTGAAAACTTTTTACTCACTAATATTAGTATCAGCATCAGGACAGTACTTGGAGTGTGTGGATCTCAGAGGAGAAAACTAGTGAAATCTTACTATCCATTATGTTTTGTTTACATTAATAAATCAGCTTTATATTTGTAGTTTGCTGGATAACTCAAGAAAATCCATGTGAGGAAAAAGTGTAATTTCATATGAAGCCTTCGATAGTTTGCTATATTCTGCATGGAGGGGTGGATATTTAGATTTAGGTCACTCTATAGGACTCACATCAAACAGAAGGCCTCACAGTCTAATTATAATCTTCAGAGGATCCCTACTCTTATTTTTATAAGTCACAATGTAAGTAGTTTCAAATGGAAGCAGATATTTATCTTTATTTATGCAGTTTTATCTTTTGTGTCCCTTGTTCTAATGCTCATAATCCCCCAGTTATCATAATTTTATTATGATAGATGAATAAACAATTTATGGGTCCATTTATCATTCATGTCTGAACTGTTGCCACCGTGTGTTAAGCCCTCAGATTCATCCTGTCATTAAAAACACTGTCTAATGCTGCTCTCTATCGTAAGCTGTGCAAATGCAGGGCGCTGATTCGACTGCAGCTCTGGTTTTATCTGGGTGGTTGTGATCGCGTCGTTTATTCTCAGTGGGGTTCGGAGAAGAAAAAGACTAAAACACGTGTTTGCTGTTTACTTCATTTTATCAGCAGACGTTACTCTCGTCTGTGTAATCTTCCCCTCCGTTTATTAAACGACACAAATTCATTTTGTGCTCTGCTCACTCGCAAAGTCGAGAGTCGTTGCGTGAAATTGATCTCGTGTTTGTGTCGATAGCGTCGCGGCGTTACAGCTGTATCTCAGGGGCGGCGCACGCCCGACAGGACGGACGTCACACGAGCAAAGAACACTCTGTTTCCTTCTTTATCTGTGGTAATGGTTACCCCGGTGACAGCATCCTTGCGGTTGCCGTGGAGACGCAGCAGCAGAATCATCCCTGCTGTTAAGCTGAGAGGAGGCTGATGATTTGCTGTGACCTCAAATAGGTTCAGTCTCTGCATTGTTTCTTTCCGTTCACTGACCAACCTGACATCTGCGTGGAAGGTTAAACTTGAATGCATGTACAGTAGTTAGGTGATTATCATGTGCATGGTTCAAAAACCTCCCCGCTACTGAATTTAGTCGTGATAAAAAACATGCCTGGAACCAGAGAGGGGGACAAAAAGAGCAATTATTCCCTTCGTTCTTCGTCCTTTCAGCAGCTTGACACAGCGATTCTTCTATTCTTAGCTCCGAATTGACCCAAACACCCAGAATGTCCGAGTTAAACAGCTGTGAAAATGACATTTCAGTTTGACATTTTCTGACTTTTTGTGCAGCTCCCACTGCAATTCAAAGACTACGCACACACACACACACACACACACACACACACATTCTTAGACGTTTAATAGCATTTGAACAGGTGAAACTCCAGATTCAAGAAGACTGGATTATCATCGGCTCACAGGTTTAAGAAACAGGAGGAAGACAAGAAACACGTTTCTATCAATTATTTAGTTTAAAAAAGAAAAAAGTTCTATTGTTGTATATACATGTATATATGAATATTTAATTAGAGATTCTTCTCAGGGTAGTTTATAAATAGTCTAATCAATAATAAAACATTGAACATGGACTCTTTCATCAGGAGTCGAAGCACCACAGACGCCAAAACTTCTTCTTAATATGTTTAGGATTCTTCTTGATTCTGAAACTTGACCTAAAAGACAATTTATTTTATTGACTTGAACTCATCACGCATCATTTCCTACCTGCGACTCCATGTGGTTCATCTCAAGTGTTGGTTGCTGGTCTAGACTTGACGTTGCAGTTGGTCCAGTGTTGAACAAGAACTCGAGACTGCGGGAGGATCACAGAAACACTCTCATATTCTAAAAATGAATTCATTCGTGTTACTGACTGGAAGAAATAATCCCGATTAAGTATTCTAAAAAAAAAAATATGTGTTTGAAAGTTTTTGAATCATTTAATTCTGCGGCACCTCAGTCATGATGAATATTTCACTGTCAAGGTCGTCCACTAACCAAAACAGCAGTTGTGCGATTCCCGGCTACTCATGTCTTGATTCCGATGTGGCTCGATGGTAAAAGTGCAGCATATGAACGTGTGCGTGAGTGCGGCTCGTACTTCAGAGCCTAATTTACCACAGAAGAAGAACCTCCATTATGCAGCCTTACTTCCTCCGCTGGTGGAATATAATGTCCCCCCCACCACATTTTGTGTGGGAACCTTTTATGGTGAAGTGGAGTAAAGGCTCATCACACCGACCTGGAACAGGCTGTGTAGAAGAATATCACGTCCAATATAAGTATGAGATCAAGCAGGTGTTTGATTCCCTGCTTGTGTGTGTGCACACGTGTGTGTTTGAGTGTGTGCACGTATGTGTGTTCCTTTCCTGGTGATGCAATTCAAAGAAACTGAGTGGATTCTCCATTAGCTATTCCATACGTCCTTCTGTCCTTCAATTCACCACGTGTTGCATACATTGGCTGTTAGAAAATATGACAGTTTGGTGTTTTTAGAATAAATATTTGTTTCACTATCACCTTGAAATGACCTCGTTTCAGATTTAATGTAACTGGTAAAGCTGAAAGTGACCCTACTCTTTGTGTTCACTGTTGAGTTGCTGTGATTTTCTGTGAGTAGACATTGTTGTCAGGCAGATTTTCTCACACTGGCACCTCCTCACTGAGAAAAAGGGACTAATATATATTTAATATGTTATTATTATATTTAATATTTAACTCATTGCCTTTCAGAGAATTACAAACCTCAGGATCGTTGCAGCGATAAGGGAGAAACGTTTAGAGACAATGATTCAGATACCGACTAATCCATAGAATGTTATGATACCACACTTGGCCACATTTTTCTTCATCCACCTGAAGACTAATCCTCCACAAAATTAACGTGAAAATCAGAGCCCCTCTATTTATTTTATTTATTCATTAGTTGTGCCCCTTCCACTTTCCTCCATTCATCTTTCTTACCTGACCAACCATCCATCCCACAGTCCATCCAAGTCCTTTCCTTCTCTCGCCTCCACACAGACAGATGGATGCCCTGAATAGATCCAGGAAATGGTTCCTTGTCCATCCTGTTGGACTAAACCAACTGGCTTGGGACCATCGTTTCTCCCACTGAGTCTCGTATCACGAGTATCTGAGCGGTTGGACTCGCCAGCAGCAGAACTCCCACTCTAAATACAACGGCCTTTTTACAACAAGTAAAAACTCACTCGTTTAATAAAAATTGGCTCTGGAAACAAAGAACACATTTACGTATTTAAAACAGGCCACATTTTGCACGGTCACCATTTTATGTGAGTAGATTAGCATGTTTACATTTTACAAATCGGAAGGTCGGTCATTTTGCAGATATTTGCTCATAAACCAAAAATATTTCTATTCTGCAGAACGTAACAGAACTGACCAACAGCAGCATCATTACATCCAGATCCTGGCCGTCGCCCACAGACATTCACCATTGTGTTATCACAGGCACCTGGGAACGGCTAGTCTGAAAGCTTGTAGTGACCTGGCAAAGCTTGACAGGGCCCGGTTGGCATCTACCGAGATTCAGCAGAGCATCAGTGGACACATTTCCAGCTGGCAAGGCCCTATGGTCAATGCAGAACCTGGCATCGGTCTAAAGCCTCGTAAATGGCCAGTAGTGGTTTGTGCACCATAATCTGCTATAAGCTGAATGTTCTAACACGGAAATAAGCATAAAAACAGGTCCTGGGTGTTTTGTCCAAACAGATAAAGCGGGTCAGTTCTGCTCTGATCCACATTTATCCTCCACTATTTCTCTTCTACCATCCATCAACCCATCCGTCCATCCCTCTGTCCACCCTGTCCATATTTGTTCTCAGTGGAGGTTCTTCTTTCCTAGTGTTTTGTCAGAGGTCTGATGGTGGTCACATATGTTGCGCTCAGCCAGAGCAGGTGGTGAACCGTTGGAGGAGATAACGCTCAAAACACAGCAAACAGTCATGCACATGGTACAGTCCTTTAACCCATCCCACCATCTATTGATCCATCCATCCATTCATCCATCCATCCTTCCATTCAAAATAATTGTTTCCCAATGGGTTTCTCATAGAAGCAAATAGACTATTGAGTCAGGGGCCCTGTAATCAACGCAGTTATATTGTTATTCACAGCACATATTAGGTCGTTAATGGAGCATGGAGTGAATAAGTGACTGAGAAGAAACATGTAATTAGGGCAGGAGTAATGAGTTAATTGTCAGTAACCCTCACCCTGGCTTTAATATTGTGGCTGATTGGTGTTAGTTTTACTTACTTGAGCCTGAAGCTTCTGAAAAATATTTATTTTTTACTTCTAGAGATTAAACACCACATTAAAAAGGATGTAGCTCGGTTTCACACCATCCTTGTGGTGGTGCGAGACCTTGAAACTTATATCAGTGAACCAAAATATCAGTGACAGGCTCCTCAGACCACGGTCCAGATTAACAGTCCCAAATTGAAACCATTGTTTGGTTTGTTTGCAGTGTTTACAGCAAATATACAGTGATAGTCAAATCGACAACATGTCAGAGTCAAGTGTAGGCGGACGCAGCCCACGTTGGTGATGACAACAGGACGTATGTGCATCAGACAAAATTCCAAATGGAACAAACACACGAAGCTCGGTTTGGATGAGTCGAGACGTAAAAAGTCACATTTCAAATCACATTTCTGATGGTTTGGCATTTACACTATCAAAACAGGCCAGATTAAGGAGTTACCTGTTTAAATGTGGCTTATATGGTTGTTTTTTCGAGTGAAATGGATGTGAGCAGCAGTTCGTAGTGTTCAGGGAGAACTTACTCTCAGTGTTTATCCTCCATCACCATCTGTTCCGAGCCTGTGAAACACTACATGCTGTAAAGCTGGTTTTGGATGAGATGAATTGGAACAAAAAGAAAGATGACTCTTCAGTTAAGTTTAACGAGCATGTTACTCTCCCCGCGGAGCACGAGTAATCGCCCCTGCCATTTGTAGCTTTTGTTGTTTTATCCTCTCTCTACCGGACTAATGGAGCAAAGGCATAAACACACAACGCAGACCCTGAAGAAGCTGGAATTGCTCAGCGGTGGTAGTTAACAGCGTGATGGTTTATAGCAGGTGTCCAGAGGATACACAGCAGCTAAGCTCAGAGATGGTCCTGTAAAGCCTCCCTCGCTCAGAATCACTGTCTTTTAATTAACCAACCCTCCGCAGACACATAGGGAGAGTGGGAAGTGTGAGACACACACACACACTAAACACATTCGCAGGGTGAAATGAGCATGCCCTTAAATATATATTTAAAGAAATACTCTGCCCTACATTTGCTTCGCTCGTTCATGGAGAACAGAAGGAGCTCGATGCCAAAGCTGAACGTTTCTTCTCTGGCGTAAAAAACAAATCTTGATCAGATGCAATAAACCGTTTCACCCTGTAATGGTGGTCAACCTTTATGTTTTTCATTTTTCAATCCCGCTGCTGCAAGGTGCCTTTGAGACAGGACATGTTAGGTAATCGCCTCAGTCGGCCAAAGCTTCTGGCCTTGTTGAAGCTACCGACGAGATAAGGCCGGTTCAGGGAATGGAGATAATGGCTGAAGCTAAAGGCTTTGACTGGATGTTATCTTTGCTGCTCCGTGTATAGTGTCAAATTTAAAGCAACACTAATTAACTTTTACAGAGCAACAGCGCCCCCTTGACGTCACACGAGGTGATTAACTCTGTCGGGCTCCGTGTCCGAGCGATGACATGGTTTTTATTTTTAGAAGAGACAAAGTCTGACCAACTGATGAAGCCTCCGATGCATAGATAGAACAAGATCAGAGAATTTGGAATGAAAGAGGAAACATTCTCCTTATTCCAAGTCAGTAAACCGTCAAACTCATTTTAATCCAACTGCTGTTTTAAGGTTAAAATTAAAAAATGACTCCATAAAACGCTCGTTACTTACAAAAACTCTCATCAAGCTTTGCTGAGGAACCACAGTGCATTTCAGTCTGAGCTCAGAGTCGGAGTCAGAGTGGTTGTGTATGTTCTAGGAATAATAAATCCACGCGGTAGCATGGCTAACCTAACAGATCAGATTAGTATCTGTGAAATCACAGCTGATTAGGTTGTGAGAGTGAGTGTGTGTGAGTGTGTGTCCCAATTTATTCTCTCGGGAACATCTAAATTAATTCCCTATGCTTTATCCTCTAAAAACATAAGTGACCTACTTTAGACATTATTACTCTTTTTCCACAGTCGCAGTTTTAGATGTTTTTAAAAAAATCTTTTCTTTGTTAATCCTTTTGGAAAAGTGTGTGTGTGTGTGTGTGTGTGAGACAGAGGAAAGAAATAAGTTGAATGTGAATAAGTGTGTGTTTGCCACAGAGCAGATGAGGAGTGTGTCATGATGCCTGTGAGTGTGAGCAGAGCAGCTTTTAATCTCCTGGCAGTTGAACAGTTGTGTTGGCATTATGAGGACTAATGATTTGAGGCCTGCAGCTGTGTGTGTGTGTGTGTGTGTGCGTGCGTGCGTGCGTGGGAGACGTGCATGATGGATGAATTTCCAAAGAAGCCACAGCCTGCCCTATGGCACTGATGAGTCAAACACTGATCTTATTGCTTTCCACAACTCCTAATTAAACACTTGTTTCTGCATTTTCTTTTCACCCCCCCCCTTTTCTCCTTCTCCTACATCCCTTCTTCCCCCCGTCCTCCTTGTTTCCTTCAGCTGAGGGAGGTCATCCTGACTCAGTGAAGCGGGCTGTGCTGCCTCTGGACCCTGCAGCTCCCTCCAACCTCTCAGCCACCCCTGAAATTGGAGACAGAGCCTGGGGTGAAGACAAAGAGGCGATGGACGGGGCGGACCTCGACGACCCCGGAGCTTGGTCTGAGGACAGAGTGTTCGCGGAGGACGCAACGGCAGTTCGGACTGAAACAGAAGCAGCAGTGCGTCCCGGAGCAGGTGGCAAAGTCTTTGCGGAGACTGGGATTTTGACGGGAGCTGGTGCCTGGGCTGAAGTTGGGGCTGAGTGGAGGCCAGTGGACAGGGAGGGGGGTGAGCTGCCAAACATGCCCAGGGACCCGGCCGCCTGGCTGGGGGAGCAGGGGCTGCATGCGCAAGGAGAGGGCCAAAGAGAGCAGGCGGCTTTTTCATCAGTCCTCACCATGCTGGCGGAGACGGCAGAGTTTCAGGCACCAGCAGTGGGAAAACCTTTAGGGCTGCTGTCTAAAGTTGCCTGGACCAGAGGCTCCTCTTCATCGCCGTCCAAGGCCTCCTCCTCTTCCTCATCCTCTTCTGCAGCAAAGGCCTCCTCCTCTTCCTCTTCCTCCTCCTCTTCTGCAGCAAAGGCCTCCTCTTTGCCTTCCTCATCCTCCTCATCCTCTCCACCCAGTAACAGAAACAGTCCCACAGCAGGGTCAAACAACGTAACTCTGGTGGCCGTCAACAGCAGCTCCTCCAACAGCAACGACAGCTTCAGTTCAGGTTGTAAATTCACTCATTGAACATTTGTTTTAACTCGGGACTAATACATTGAGGTAGAGACCTCATTTACAACAGAGCCCAATATAGAAATAAACTAAATATCCCAAGACACAAAGAAAAACACAAATAAACAGTAGAATTTGCAAAATAGCAGGAGCAATCGTAAACTCTATATATATTCAATAATGTAATATTATTCAAAGCAAATAAATCAATTAAAACAAGTCAATCTACTAAAACAGGAACAGTTAGAGTTAAAGAAAAAGGACAAATTAAAAACCTAACTTGCCCTGAGGATTAAAAAGAGTTGAGCTTTAGATTGTTCTGTAAATTATTCCATGTTGCAGGTGCTTGTTGAAGAAACCTGGATTTTCAGAGATCAGTTAAAAACAATCAAATCAATCAAATGTTGCAGTTTCTGGCAAACGTTGCTCAAACAGGAGCAAAAAGCACATTTGTCTGTGCTGATTTTCAGCTCTGAATAAATTTCATTACTTTCACTTTAACACACACATTTGCTCCCGTCAGTATTTATGAGCGCAGGATAAATATTCTGGATTGAGACCAAAGTTGTTTGGAAGCTGCCTTTGTCATTTGGACGATGTAACAGTCCAGATTTATTCAGACTAAACTGTGTGTTCATGGTAATGAAGGAACCTGTCACTAGTGCAGTAATGCACTTTGATGTGTGTGTAATATTTTTGGAGCTCCGTGGTTCAGACCAGTGTGACGCATTAAACTTTGCATATAAACACATAATAAGATCAATTCACTGTTAGGATTTGAAACGACACCCAACGACCGACTTGTTCTTTAATACCTCTGACCTCTGAATGTTTTCCTCCCTGCAGACGAGCCGGTGAACAACCTGCCGGCCTGGGACCTGCCCACCGTCCCAGAGTCCCTGCTGTCCACAGTGGGCGACCACGACGTCACACTTCCCGCCAACGTCACCAGCCCTTTCTCCACCCACCAATGGAACACCACTGTGCCCGCACGCACCACAAACACCTCACGCCCAACGACCGCGCCCAGCACCACCATAAAGACATCTCTATCGACCACCACCACGTCAGCTTTACCGCTCTCCGCTGCGGCGACCGCACAAACGCCGCCAGAATCCACCACGGCTCCGAACAGCACGAGCCAGGACATTGTGACCGGTGAAGGCCTTCAGCTGACGACGGTAACCACGACGATGCCCTCAACGACCACTCTGACTGTGACCGCTGATGAGGTGATGATGCAGGCGGTGACCACTGGGAGTGCTGCGACGTCACTACCAAATATCAGTGCTGCTACGACCACGCAGCCGACGACGAGCCTCAGACAAACCACAGAGGCTACGTCTCCGCCTACCACCACCACCACGACCACACCGGCCCCTACTACCCCCACCACAGTACCTCCAACCACCACCACCTCCACTACTACCACCACCCCTCCCCCTACTACTACTACTACTACCACCACCACTACTACTACAACTACTCCTGCCCCCACAACAACTACGACCACTACTACACGTGCAACCACAACAACAATGGCACCTGTCACCACTGTGTTCATGGACCACACGACTCCACCTCCGACCACAACCACAGAACCTCCGTCCAGCACCACTGCAGAGGAAGGTCCTCTACCCTGCAACGTGACCGAGAAGTACTGGGTCAGAACAGGTACGAGACTCGTGTCCCGTTATCATTATGGGATTGTTTGGAGGAAGAACTGGAAGAATCTCAGAAAGATCTGAGATTTCAAATTTACGAATTGTTAATTCAAATGTGATCCAACGTTCCATCAATTTGGTTCTGAATCTCGTTTAAAAAAAAAGATCTCTGTTCCTTTTAATATGTTGTAATTTGACGAGAATAAAGAAAAAACATTTTTTTCAGAAAATTAGCAGCAATAAGATCTCTTCTGGATCCAAAACCTTGAAACAATCTCATTGAGAAACTATGAAAACCCTTTGAATATTATTTCAGATGTCGACCAATATTTTCTTCTCCACTAAAGAGACGATTTCTTCAAGTTCTGTTTGGTTAAAAGTCTTGATACTGATGATTCTGTGGAGCTGATGAGACAAAATATTAAATATTGTGTTATTTGTAAAACTTAAAGTTTGACTTAAGATTGTCACTTTAACACAGGAGACAGGCTGTTCTTCTGATATTCCCACTGAAATTATGCCTTTATTCTCGTAAAATGTCCACTTTATTCCCAAAATCTCAGAAGTTTTTTCCTTCGATGTGACTCTGAAGTGTGGGAGACAAATAACAGAAGACAAACAAAGCAGCATGAATGGAAAATACCTCGGGGTCAAACTCATATTCAGATAATTTACTGTTTCTTCAGGTTGTTCATTCTTATCAATTTACCTCCAACGTATTCAACAATATGTTCAGGAAGGCTTCGTCCGTTCTAGTGGAAAAACGATTACAGAGTAATAATGAATACACATTAAATACCATTTCAGAAGCTTAGGCACTTAATGTACCTATTGTGTGACCAAGCTGTAATTACATGCACACAAATTAATTTGATCTTGCACAGAAGGAAGGGCAGAGTTTCCTGGAGTGTAAACAGTGAGATTAATAAGAAGCCGGAGATCGGAGCCCGTGATTGGATTTACACTCAGGGACGTTGTGGTTTTACTGAGGGACGGACTTCAGGTTCCAGTCACAGAGAAGACATTTAAACAGATGTGACCATCTTACTGAATAAATACTTATTCATACAGATATTTTGTATTTACCAACAAGCCAAACATGAACCGTTAGTGATATTTAATCGTGAACATTTTCTTCCTTCACAGTTTTGTCCATCGAGCTTCGCAGGAACCGCCTGGACCTGATCCTGAAGCAGAATCTGTCTAAAGGACTGAGCCACGCGCTGCAGAGAGCCCTGAACGACTCCGCGGCCTCGGCACAGGTCGGTCTATCTTCACCTCCATCTGTGGGGCTAATAAACGCAGCTCACTGGCTTGTAACCACCAAGTCCAGGACTAGTAAACGGGTGATAAAGACGGGACAGAAGTAAATAATCACAGGTCAGCGGGTGATAAATGTCCATGTGGTCGATAGATTTATGTCGACAAAACAGGTCAGTTATCAGATGCAGGTTCATCAGGATGTTTTACGTTTAGTTTATGTAATTATATTTAGTGTGAACTTGGAAAATACACAGTTTTATGGTTTTTGAGCAGCGCGTACACACTGAGTGTTAGCAGTGAGACAGACATGTGAGTTAAATGGGAAAGCTTGATTCAGTAAATACATCAGTGGCTCGTAAACGCAGGGGTAGTTAACACAGTGTATTTACTCTAACTAGCTAATTACGCTAGTTTGTGCGATAAAATTCTAATCTTCACATTTTACATTTGCTGGCCCTTCACGGGTGCGGAGATTTATTCACTCGTCAATTTACGCTCATCCTTGGTATTGGACATGTTCCGCTCTCGCTCGCCTCACTGCGACTCGCCTGAACGATGCTAGAGACGAGCAGGGAGCGGTGACTAATGCGGGCGGCGCTGGAAGTCTGAATAAGAATTACCTGTTGAAATTACAGTGAGGCAGCGTTTGCGTCGAGAGGTTATTACACACACACACACACTCATACTCATGCACGCTCTCTCTCTTTCACTTACGCTCACACATGCTAATGGAAGATAAATGCTGAATAAATTATTGTCAAGTGATCTTTCAGTTTTACTCCTCGTCGGGCTTTTTGTCTTTGTTTTGATTTGTTCATCCAGAGTCTCAGTCTATTTATGTTTCATCTTCATCTTCTGTGTCTCTCCTCTTCCTCGCTCAATCACTCTCTCGCCCTCTTCCCTCATACTTCCTCAGTATTTACATTTCCCTCTTTGCTTCCCCCCTCCATTGCCCCTCTATCTGATTGCTCTCCAGGTTTAAGTCGATTGATTTTCTGCCAGCTGCTCCTGTTTTCCCTGTCCGTCCGTCGGCCTGTCTTCCCCGCCCACCTCCCTTCATGTCACTGTCTGTCCGTCTTCCGTCTTCATCCGCCTGCTTTTTCTATTTTTATCCAGTTGTTTGTGAGCACTGCACAGGGAGTGACTCAGTGTCTCTAAGCTCCAGTCCACTTTCATCCCCCTGCCACACACACACACACACACACAACAAAACAAAACCACTCACTTGTCCTCCTCTCCATCAGACAACGTACACTGTTATTTGATAATCTGGATCCGACTATTGAGAAACGGCAGCAACGACAACAACAAGGCATAAAACTGTCCGGTGCTTTAAAAGCCGTGATATGAAGGCAGGGTCCAGAGGCGCTGATGATGGGTAAATCTTCTGCAGGGACAGGGATTGTGAAGCAGCGTGAAATTAGCATGCAACAGAACTTAATGGGATGCATTACTGTGTAATATGTTTGACCATAATTTGCTGCCAGAATTGTCCAGTTGTGCAGCTTCAGACGTTGGCAGAGAGAGAAGAGACAGCAGGGGGGAGGTCGAGGTTCTCCAGAGTGCAAGGCCGTATATTTAAACCCCAGAGTTCGAAAGAAAAACAATCGATAAATGCTTATAAGATCCTGTGACATGTGATAGTGTTGCTATAGCACACAGAAGGACATTTATTTGATTCCTCGCTCGTTCCATTTGAGGAATAAGCCTCAACGCTCGCTGCTTATTTTCTAATGAAATGCAAAACTCAAATGTGGAGCTGCCGGAAGAAAAGAATGAGGTGCTGAGTAAAATTAAAAAATGAAGAGCTGCTGGAGAAGCTGAGGCTGAAGCTCTGGTGAACGCTTGAATAAGAAGTAAAGATGGCAGGTACATATTGTGTTGTTTGTTGTTGGTACAGAAACAAGAGCAGAGGAAGGGGGGGGGAGGTAATGAGATATGGTTTCACTAAGAAGAAAAAATATAAGACAAAGATTGCCAGGGGCTTCCAGCTAACAGAGGAGAGGAAGAAGGGAGGAGAGGACATGAGGGAAAGAGGACAGGAAGGGAGAAGAGATAAGAGGAGAGGAGAGGACAGTGAAGGAGTGAAGAGGAGATGAGAGAAGAGAACCATAGTAACAACAGCTGCTCAGAGTGGTTAAAGTGGAGGAAGGTGGGCGGTTTCCAGCTCCTCAAACACAAGCCTTGACTCACCACTGATTGTTGTCTGGATGTTTTTCCAGGACACAGTTTGTCAGATTTATGACGAAGGTTCAACCTAAAAAAAAAATAAAGAAAAGAAAAAGCCCTGGAGTCAGATCTGGCTTTAAACAGAGATTATAAATATTCATAGTCTGAAGTGTCTGTATCCTAAATCTACAGCTCAAGTGCAACATGTATGAGAGGAAGCTGCTTTACTCCTCGTCTGCAGAGCGTGCATCAGGAACACACGCACACACGCACACAGCCTTTGTGGGAACAGGTGTAGATGTAGTAACGTTCCTTTTCTGTCCGTCTCAGGTGGAACATGACGACTGCAGCCCCCACAACGTGACCCTGGTTTACTACGTCACCAGCGGGAAAACCATCTACATCGCGTCTCAGGTGGTCGAGGCGCTGAACGTGTACGGTTTTGACAAATTGCTGTCGGACATCAGGCAGCACATCCCGCTGGTGAAGGCGGTTCTGGTTCCTGTGGCGACCTGGATGCCCACGCCGAGCATTCACCTGCAGCTGAGAACAGGTAGAGGGAATGAAGATGAGGAAGATCCGACTTTTTACATCAGGAAACCAACAAAAAACAGTTTGATGATGATGATGTTAGAGCCGTGCAGAGAGGAGGAGGGGAGGGCGGGGGTATGAGAACAGGCAACGAGAGCACAGGGAGGGAGACACAGGGGAAGAGTGGAGCAGAGACCAAATTAGAAAATACTGATTACATGTCTGCTCTCCCTTACTCGTCTCTGATACCCTAAATCCCATACAAACTCCCATGATTGCAGAGCAAAGGAAAATTGGTCCATTCATTTAGTTTGTCTCTTAAGCCTCTTAAAAACTCACATTACACACACACTCACACACGCACACACACACACACATGCACATGCCCACACTCTCGATTCTTGTGGGACCAGTGGGGGGGAAAAAAATCTGGGCAATTAATAAAAAAACCGATGCATCTGCAGATTGAAAAATTGGAAACTTGAACTAAAACTTTTCAATTCATGTCTTGTCCACTGTGTTCAGATTAGATTCAGCTGTGCAGCTGTTAACTGGACTAAAGCCTCTGTGTGTGTTTTTTATTTACGCTCATTCACATTTAAAATGTAAAAACTTGCACATCCTTCAAAAAAGTGCAATATGTCAATCAGCAGTGTGGTGTTCTGCCTCCTCGTGGGCAAAAATAACAGACTATTGTTGTTTTAATCATTAGGGAAATTATATTATGTGAAGCATTCAGCAGAGACCACAGTCTCTCCTTAACCTCGACCGACGGCTCTACGTTAACTAAACAGGAGTATCAACACAAACCCTGAAGCCACGGCTGCTGTTCAATGGTCAGTGAAGCTCGACGGAGAACCTCAAAGTGTAGAATGTGTATATATATATATATATATTCTCAAATTCTCACATAATCCACCTGGCATCGAATATTGGCTTTAATAATCACACTAAGGAATCAGTCTTAGCCAGAGGGGGAAAAAAACATTTAGAAAACCAACTAAATAAAAATGTCTCATTTATTTGCCTGTAGTGTGACACAGTAAAAAAATCCACATTTGTTCTTTAGCTCATAAACCGTAAATACACAGTATCTGCCAATTTACCATACACAGCGCAATTTCCATACGATTACCAACTGGGTCGACAGTTCCTGAGGAATGACAAACAGAGAGCAGGGAAGACTGGTAAAAAAAAAAAACAGATCTCATAAGCACCAGTGTTTTTGAATTTAGGTCAGAATATCGTTGTTTTAAAAAACAGAGGGAGACAAAGAGCAGGGAGAGAACAGAGGGTGACCACCTTAATAACCTCCTCTATAATCTGCTGATGGACTCAATATTGTTTACCCTGCTCCTGCCGGTGTGGAGCCGTGTGACGCAGACCGGCGACTCTCTCTGGTTCTCATTCTCGATAGTGGTGATAATCCTCTTTCTCTGGTTTAACGTCTATCCAGAGCGCTACTTTCTTTAATACCTAAAATCCAGACCCAGATATAGATTCCACTTTGATTAAGTAGATTGTTGCAGTTTTTGAATAATTCCTCTTCCTCCAGCTTCGTCCCAGAACTTCAGTTCGTAGTTCTGACGTCAGAAAACTGCAGTTGGTACTGAACTAATATATGATTTGATAAATATAGATGAAAATAACTACTTCACTTGCTCTGATGGAACATTTGGAGCAAACATCATTAATAATTAGCATAAAATTAAAAATATACTGGAGCAAGAAATTATTAAGAGATAATTGCATAATGATTAAGCAGCTAATAGCAAGTAAATGAATTTTACCAACTAAACATAATTTAATATAAATAATTGAACTTTAAATAACAAATAATGTGTCAAAGCAAAAACATCAGACACTTTAATATTACAGACCAAAACAATGGCAATGATTTCTAAGATGTTATATGACAAAGAATGTAGTTGAGGCTTGATGTTTAATGATGAAACTTTAAATTAATTGACAATGCAACAAATAAACATCTAATCTTTTTTTGTTTATCCTGTAAAAGTAAAGTTTTTTCATGAACGTAATGCAAATATCTGTGAAGATTCTCACTCATCAGGGTCATGCTAACATTGCTTTTGTTCCAGAAACACGTGTACAACTTCTAAAAATGACCCAAACTTAAAGAAAATACTGATATTTGCTGTATGTGAATTCTTCACATTGGTCTTAAAAATTAAGTGTGTGTGTGTGTGTGTGTGTGTGAATTCCAATTTAAATTGTTTAAAGAACTGTTGATAAAACCTCTCATGATGATTCTCCACAGTGCTGAGGTTCGTCGGCCCGACAGACAACATCTACTCCTGCAGTTTTGTCCAGATGTTGGAGCAGAGGCTGGAGAACGCCTTCGATGAGGCTCAGGACAAAGTGCTGGAGACGTACAACAGGCTCGCTGTGGAGGTACTGCACACTCTGACTGCAACAAACACTAAAATTAAATCACATAATCAAATTAGAATGAGACTCTGTGAAGCACACAACTCTGCAAAGGTCCGACAGTCGCCTTAAACTGACCCTGAATCTGTCTTGGACATTGTTCTAAAACTACTGAGGACACAATAAACTGTTCGTTCTCTATTGAATCCACATTATTAACAAGTTTGTGGCTCTATTTGTTATATTCTTGCTGTAGCTGCCCTCAACTTTAACTGGTTCTTCCCTGACCCTTGTCCCATCCTTGCACCAGGTTTCACAGAGTTTTTAGGAATGAAAACATAACCTCCTTGGCGAAGGTAATAAATAAATAACTCAGATCAGAGTAAGTAAGAGCCTCAGTCAATCATTTAAAAAAGTTTTCTCTTTCTGTTCTCTCTCCTCTTTCTCTGCTTCTTTCCCCTCATTCTCATTTTCTCCCTCTCCCTCCGCCTGTCAGCCCTCAGTCGTTACTCACTCTTAAGTGAGCAGGTCTCACGGAGCAGATTCAGGGTCCGTTCATAATTCATCCTGTGAAATATTAATGCTCGTGAGGAAATGTGATGGGAATTCTTCGTATCTTGTATCATCATCCACTTTACTCCCGTAACTTAGTCTCATTCTTCTCCAGGCGCCACACCGGTCTTATTATAGAAAGAAAAAAATGTTGTTCGTTCAAAGTGTCATAATGTGTCTGGGGCTCTGTTATGTATTTTTTATGGCCATCTTAGACATTTGGTATGATACCATTAGATATTTCTGTATGAACGTCTGAATTATGCATGAGCCGCCTGCCGCCTGTTTGCGTGTTTGCCATAAATAAAGAATAGAATAATCATTTCAGTATTGGACCTGTGGGGGCGCGCAGTGATTTATTTGATTGGTTGATTGAAATGAAATATTAAAATCTCTGGATGTGTTTTCCCTCAGATCCAGAGTGTGTCCCAGGAGCCCGGCTCTCCGTCCGTCTCTCTGGTTTACGTGGTGAAGAATCAGGACGCCGTCCTCAACGGGACCATCTCCAGCGGCCTCCTCAACCAGCTGACTGCCGAGCTGGTGGGATACTTCCTGTTCTACCCTCCCCTCGTCATCGCTGAGCGTGAGTACACCCACGTTATTTATGATGGGTTCACAAACAAGTTAAATATATTTCCTCCCTCGTGAAACATTTACACAGCTGATGTTTGAATATTTTAAATTCTGTATTGTTTACTAGAGCCCGGCCGGTTTGAGCTTTTCACAGTGTTGTTGGAATCGGGAGTAAATTTGCGGAGATGCGTTGAACTTTTTATCTTGCAGAATAAACAAGGCATAAAAGATTAATTTCACATTTTAAGTAAAGAAATATCATAATAGAATTTCTATTTGGTTGTATTTGTGTTTTCTTTTTAGTCATAGTTATTGAAAACACATTTTCTTTTTCGTTATATATTATTGGTCGATATATCAGTATTGAGCCAAAAATTCATATTGATCTGACTTTATTTTCTTGATCATACAACTTTCATTTCAAAGAAAGGCTGGAATCTAAGGAAGTGTGACACACGCACACCTCCTCCTTTGGTAACGGCTCCTCGAATGTTTGTTAAAGTTAAAGAACGAGTCTCTTGATTCTAATTCTATAGTCATTACATAACAGCTGATGTCCTCAGCCTGTGTAGCCGTGTGCTGCTGGACTCAGACAGACTCTACGACCGTGTGTTGGCTGCGCTCAACAAACACCGTGTCTGCAGAGAACCACTGAATCCACTACAGGCCGATGCATAATTCATGCCTGAGCCTATGTGTGACCTTCACAAAGGAGGTAATTCAAGAACACTCTACACTGTGTCAGACGATGGAGCGCACACCACAGGAGGAAACTCTAGTCCTGTCTCCTACAAAATAAAGCACTTATCAGATTTTCTACGCGTTAACAGCTACAGTGATCAATATTTTTTGCATAAACAGTGTCTCAGATGACAGTGATGTGAAGGGGATCCGACCTGGCGATGACGGTTGAGCCTCCTTTCAGCTCGTGTTCTAGTTCTTACGAGTGACACAAATAGTTTATCAGTGAAAATGTTGAGGAATAAACCTGATACTTCAAGATTAAATGCGTCATTTTAAGAATTGATCAAACTAGTAACACTAGTGCGCGGTAACGCAGCCTCTACAAGAGGCCTTGCGTAGATGAAATGGTGAATTATTTCTCTTTAGGCACATAAACACATTGTGATAATCAGTATTAATATTGATCAGTATCACCTTGAAGATTCTGTTCTGAAAACTGCGTCAGTGCAGGAGAATGTAGTTGGCGGCATTCGTACAAACTGAAATATCTGGTAATGG
The DNA here is from genome assembly GCF_024713975.1 of Paralichthys olivaceus. Classification (NCBI taxonomy): domain Eukaryota; kingdom Metazoa; phylum Chordata; class Actinopteri; order Pleuronectiformes; family Paralichthyidae; genus Paralichthys; species Paralichthys olivaceus. Next base: position 2,523,253 of record NC_091099.1, on the reverse strand, counting down.
GCAAATGCAAGATATTGATGGAAGCTCCATGGATATAATTCTCTGTCAGTCGCTCCTCTCACTGTGTTTGATGGATCACAGCTAATGGACCAGAATCGTCCTCTGATTTAGTTCAGATTTATTCTTTGAATGTTCAATCTCCTGCCGTCGTTTTCTTTTCTTCTGTCAGGCCCCTAATGCTCCTCAGTGTGTTTCTCATGCGTCAGCTCCAGACGACACGATAATAGACATGAGTCCAAGTGAACGTTATTTACTGCAGGATCTCACACAGGCTGTGTTTGTTTTCTTTTTCTATTAAAAGACATTACAAACATAAGTGAAAGACCTAAGACCCAGAGAGGAGGCGCATTAGCTGTGTTTGTATTCCTCCGCAGCCTCTAATGCCATCTGTGAGCCTTTTAAAGGGCAAACAGCTGTACAGCTCCCATCATCTGAATCATGCCATAGGCAGTCGGTCGTCCACGGCCCCTGAATGAGCTAATTTTAGCCTGTTGAGATTTGATTAGTATCTGTTTGTGTGGGCTCTCATCACCCAAAGGGCTCAAACCCTCACACTTCTCACTGTCACATCCAAACTCATAAAAACCACCGGGTCCGCTCACTCCAGAACAAACACAGCGTCTTTAACTGACGATGAAACAATGAGCAAGTTAATATTGAACCGTTTGAAATGATGAAACCGTTAATGACACATCTGGGATAATAGTCCGGGCGTTGATTGGTGCGAAGGCATTGATTGAGGACGAACGCTTCTCGTGTGATTAAATCCTGAGTGTTGACCTTGACTCTGTTTACACGGATGATAACGTGTGTGTGAACGATTCAATTCAGCTGCAGGTGGTCGGACTGTGGGAGAAAACACGGATAGAACATACAAACCCCACATAGAAAGGTCCATTAACATGTTGTGTTCTCGCTGCTGTGACACAAGTTCAGACTACACGACTTTCAAAGATGGCGGTTCACACCATACCACTCGCTGTCTCGTGATCGGGAGTCTTGCTGTGAGTTCATACACGACCACACGACTGACGTTCACCAGGAGAAACCACCAACTAATATGTCTGCTCTCCAACGACGTTTAGTCACGGAAACACACACAACACATGTGGGAAATAACACAATGACACTCCTCATAGATATCCAATCAAAGGGGGCGTTGTGTCGCAAGCCTTTCGAATTAGAGTTCAAACGCTAATTACTCTAGGTTCCGAGCCGAGCGACAAATCGAGTTAGGAATCGTGTAGAGATTTAAGAATTTTGGTTCAAAACAACTTTTGTTAAATTGTGACTGTTGTTAAACTTTATTCACGTGTTTATCACTGTTGCCGTGTGGACGAAGGTTAAAAACCAGCATTGGCTGCAACAGACCGTGGCCTCCTGCCCCTCTGCTGCCCCTGTTCCTCTGTAACGACACCTGACATCTTTTGCTCTCGGCGTAATGACTCAGCCGCTCCCGGGATTTGTCCCTCGAACATTAACATGCAACACAAACAGCATTGCATGTTTATGTTGTTGGCTCATATATTGAAAAAACTCTCCGTAACGTGTGCTGAGAAACTGCAGCGTCCAGCTTTTGTAGGAAAATCCTTTTTCTTTCATTTTTGTGAATAATGAAACGACATTTTCCAGCTGGTGTGTTGATGAGATGAATTCCCTCGATTTGTGCTGTTGACACCGAACATGAGTCTGAACATCAGCACGTCGACGCCGTTGGACTCAGGTGTTGACGTGCGCTGGTTCCAGGCGGAGAGGAGCTCGGTTAATGTAAATGTGCTCCTGCACGGATCCATCAGGGAGGCGGCAGCAGACAGTGAGACGTTGACTGGAGCTAAACAAAGCGCTCGGCCGACGGCTCGCAGGAGTTCGGTCTGAGGCAGATGGTGGAACAGGCAGATGGGAAATAAGGATGGATGGGTTGACAGATGAGTAGGACGGAGAACGAGGCCGACGGTGAATTAGGGAGTGGATGAGCAGATAAAGACGGACGGAGGAGCAGGTGTTTCAGGAGGTAAACAGGTAGAGGATGTGTGTGGATAGAGGAAGTGGGGAAAAAAAAGGAAAAGCTTGATAATGAAACCCTGACATGAAATGTATGATCGGATTTTATCATCTGTGCCGGGGGCCACTGTTCAAATCCTCCGCAGACGTGTTTTCGCTGCTGCACACAAACACCCCGCTACTGTCGCATCCAACGTGACTTCAGTGATTCAGAGATTTTAATCCAAAAAGCTGAGAGTGAGAATCAGAAAGACAAATCAAAGGCATGAAGATTTATTTCAAATGTTCATTTTTCATGACGCCAGAGTCAAAAAATCTAATTCTGGAACATATTTATTTTATTTTACTGCAGCGCATGAAAGACATTTCCTGTGTGTAAGTTCTGAATGCACACACGAAACAGAAATCAGTGTTTGTTTGCAACACAAAATAGTTCCTGTGCTTCTGATTTGAATGTTTTGAATCATTCGAAGGCATTTCAACATGTCACCGCGGGCAAATAATAAGACGAATGAAGGCTGGGTTCCGTTTTGCTGCATCTTGACACCTGAATAAATTTTTAAAAAATTAAATTAAAGGTTTTGATATGAAAGGTTGAAATGGTTCTTTAATCTGCAGAACTCTCTCTCTCTCTCTCTCCCTCCCCAGCCCTTGAATACCATAATCTCAACACGTCCATGGCAACGAAGAACTATTGGGTGATAACAGGTAAATTGCTCTCACACACACACACACACACACACACACACACACGTCGCTGCTGGGTGATCAGCCGTAATCAAGAGCCGTATCGACCGAACAAAACAGCAGTTAGTTAAATGCCCTGCCGCACACTGTTGTGCAATTCAGCACAACAGTATTGACCCTCTACATTTTTCCTTTCCTCCCTTTCTCCCTCCACACCTCCATCTTTTCTCTGGCTCCCTCGCCTGCTCCCTCGCTCGCTCGCTCGCTGGCAGTGCTCAGTGTCTTTAGTTGCTCTGTTCCTGGGAAAAACCTATTGATGTATAATTCACAGCTTCCTGACTGGGGCAGAGGGAGAGATCACTTCACATCTCATCACGGCCCGGGTGTGAATGATGCTGGTGTGTGTTTGTATGTGTGTTTATTTGTGTGTGTGTCTGGGTCCGCAGCTCCGTCTCACTTAAAGCCTCTAAGAAACACACTCAGAGGCAAGATTTATGCAAGCGCGTGTGTGTGTGTGTGTGTGCGTGCGTTGTGTGTGTGTGTGTGTGATGATACGTGTTTGTTTTTGTCAGAGACAACACCAGGATTTAAATGTTGAATGGGACAGAGTCATGTTGACTGGGCAGAAGTTAATACTGTTTGTTGTCCTGTGTTGGTTTTCAGGCGCTAAATGTCGCTATAGCAGAAAACTAATTTGTTGTGGAAGGCATTTTTATTGCTGGCATAGCTTCTTATGTGCTGGAAGTGGAAGCTCAATTAATGCAGACGCAACTAGGCGCGAAACACTGGAAACAGAATATATGGACACAATCTTACACACAGGACAAAGTCTGTATAGAATGTTTGGAAACCAATAACTTCTAACTGATGAGTCCCTGAACACGCACCCTGCAGGCGATTGTCCGGTCTATTGATTGGTCCATGTCGGGACACGTGTCCATTCCTATATCGAGCATTTTACTGAACGATCGTCCGGTCATTCTCATGTCCATGTTTTTATTCCCACCATCATCATCTCCTCTCTGGTTTCCTCTGTCCTCTCTAAACTCCTCCTCCGTCCTGTCTCCTCTGTCCTCACAGTGATCCAGGACGTGGACACCTCCTCCCTGGAGGCAAACTACCAGAGCTTCGCCAACCTGATGGAGCAGCGTCTGGCCGAGCTCTTCCTGGTGGCCGGCAGGCAGGGCTCGCAGGCGGCCCGATCCCGGCGGGCCACAACCGTAGGGGGCTACACTGTGCAGGTGGGCGGGGATGGGATTGTACTGTGATCATGTGTGTTGTTGTCATGATGACGATGTAGATGGATTATACATTTATCTCATATTTATACATATTTATACATATATTACACAAAGTTTCTGCAAATAGAATTTCATTCTACTGAAGGAAAACTATTGAAAAAGTCAAGATATGCTGTCGATTATTTGCTCTAAAACTCAGGAGAAGTGGTCGTGTCGTTTACTTTAATTAATAGTTCCCATTGAAACTGTGCGTGTGTGTGCCTGTGTGTTATTTTCTGTACGTGTCACCTTCCTGTCCCGTGTTCCATATTGTACAAATTAAGACAACGATTTACTCCTCCCAGGATTTATGCCTTGCACTCCCCTGAGGTTTAATGGGAAGTCACAGACGACCGGTTTAATGGCTGCAGAGATGGAGGAGGGAGGGTGCAGTCAGAGGAGAAATCATCCAGCCATTTAATAACACACATCCCTTCTTTTTACGACAAAATCAAATTAGCAGACTTGATTAAATCCTGTGATGTGTTCGTCAAATTTAAATAAGATGTTTGATGTATGATGAGAGGAAATTGAGATTTGGAGTGACTCAGTTTTCCTTGAGTGTCTTCCCCGAGTGCAGTTATCTCGCAGCACATGGCTCGTCGTGATCAAAGCGATGGAGCCAATTCACAGTTTTGATAAAGCAGACATTTCTAATCTTAGGTTTGAGCAGATAAAGGACTCTGTCTTGAATCCGTCCGCGGATGTGTTGTGCTGATTTTCTTTCAAATAAACTAAAACTTTCTTTTGAGAACATGAATCGAGAGTTTGTACAGATTTTAGAAGTTCTATAAGTATTTTGATAATCGATTAATGACTTGTAATTGTAAAAAAAGCTGCGTTTGATCCCTTCCAGCAGTTTATTTACATATTCCAATGATGTTTAATTATGATGATAATTTCAGTTAGTTGTCATAATTCAAGTCATTTTATTATTATTATACCTTGGACCTTAAATAGCACCTTTCAAGGTACACAAGGAAATCAAACTAAACAAAGTGCTGCTGGAGATAATGATTCTTTTGGTCAAAAGCCACGGAGAGCAGACCCGTGTCCGTGGGCAGGAGGGTCTGGGATGGGGTGAGGGGCTGGAGGAGGTCGGACGAGGGGGATTTTGTAACGGATTTGATCATAATAAAAAGGAATTGAAGGGGCAGTGGATGGTACAGCCGTCCAGGGGACAGAACTAAATCTTTCCGAGAAGCACCTTGGGGGCAACAACCACGGGTCGTGGGCTCACTCTATCGTGTCGATGACCTCCGTGTTTTTATGTCATGCAAGCGGTCGACAAGGGACTGTGGATGGTTTGGTGCTGAGATGAAGCTGTGCCTCAATGCAGTGGACGTTTATGTCGTCCAATTAAAGAAATGTCAGTATCAGGTCGGATATTTGGACGCTTCTCTTTGTTTCTCTTCCAGATGGTGAGCATACGTCGACTGCCCGGCCCCAAGAACCCTGCGGAGATGACGTACTACGCCCAGCTGAATGGAGCAGCCATCACTGGAACCACTGCTGCCAAGACCCTCAGCAGTCTGGACTCCCAGACCATGGCTCTGACGCTGGGATACTTTGTACAAGTGCAGGCTGAACGTAAGCTCGTTATCTTGCTCTGCCACTGTCCTCATACCTCATGCGTCTGAGGGAGTCAGGCACGAGAGACACGATGCAAAGTTTTATTTACTCAAACTAGAACAGCGTCACCAAAGCACCCTCATGAAACCTCACTGAACTCTGCTTGATCTGGGGTTTTATGTGGACATCAGGCCCCTTTACCACCGGGCCCCTGCTTTATTTTATAAATATAAGATCAAAAACGTACATTTAGCTTTTTCTGAAGATTAAACTAAGGAGAGTAATGACCTAAAGTCGACCAACACCACTCTGGATTTTCATTTCACTCTAAGGATCCAAGTCTTGTTGTTTATATTAGTCTTATTTTAAACTTAATACATAATAAATTGAATCAGAAATATGGATCTTATATTTTCTTTTGCCCCTTTTTCTGCATTAAGTTATTAATACGTTAGCGTGCGTAGATATTACACGCGTGCAGTCAATTCACAGAGCACGTGTCTCCTTCAGGAGCCATCACAGAGACAGCACGGGGACAAGAACACTCCCAGTTTAACGACTCTTCGGGGTTTATCTGCTGAAGTCAAGCGTAGCGATCTTGGCTTCCAGTGACATTCCGTAGCATTTGGGTTTTCCATAAATTTCCATAAATTTCCATAATGCCCTCCGCAGCCAATAAAACCTTAGAACGTCAACACACATTTAGAATCATGAATTCAAAATCAAAGATTGTGTTATCTAACGTAAAGTTCAGGAGATTTTGTTTGTTTCAGAGAATATTGAGCCGTGCAGCAGGATGTTCGTCCTGTGGCGGCTGCAGAGGACAGTGTTCCTTCGTACCTTGTTCTCCCTCACATTTCCCTCAGAATCTGTAATTAACTAACTGCAGAGATACCAACAACTCTCAGCGTCCTTCACAGCTCCTCCTCACGGGGCTCGGGCCGGAAACTGAACACAGTGTTCCTCTAAAATTCATTTCGTTTGGCTCTACGGGCTCAGAGGAAACAAAGTGGGTTCGTCCTGACGATGGAAACACATCCCTCTGGCAAAACTGTTTCGTGGCAGAGAAGAAGAGAAACGTATTTATTGTTTATTTGTTTTCTTCTTCTTTTTGTACTTTAAATCAGAGGTTATAATCTTTTTCTCCGGCCCAGGACCCCCTGCAATGTGTGTGTCCTTCAGAATGATTTGACATATTCTTTAGTTGTGTTAAAGAACACTGCACGAGAAATGTCTTCGAAAGATATTAGACATAAAATATATTCAGCCCATGAACACATAAATAGATTTAAAGGATGAATCTGGACACCATTTGAGAACCACTGCTTTCCATCACACTTTTTTATCATGCATTCAAAATTCAATTAACCTGAGATCCGATCACAAGCGATCAGCACCGAGTTCAGGTCTGAGAGACAGTGGCACAATCGTGTATAGATGAATTTTGTGTTTGTGTGTTTGCAGCCGTGGTAAAGATCCCGCCCAGCAACCTGTGGATCATGGCCGTCCTGACGCCTCTTTTCCTGCTGATGGTGGTGATCGGCATGGTGGCCTTCATTCTGTGCAAGAGGAACAGGGTCATCTTCAAAAGCGGCGCCTTCAGGTCGTTCAAAACCCGCTCCAAGGTAAAGTCTCTCATTTTAAAATGGCGGTTAGTTGCTTTGTTGCAGAAAAACAAAGGGAAAGCAAAGAATAAGACCAGGGATTGAAATGAGGCCAGTTTCAAAGTTTGTTTGAGGATCTCGAAGTGTGGACGCCAAGCGGAGACAGCCATGGTCCTCCAACTCTTTTCTCTTTGTTCTCCAAAATCAACTGTTCGTCTCGGGGCGTCACGTCGCGTCCCGGAAATGTTCAGACGTCGCCCCGCTCCACCTCCCCGCAGACACCAAATCTTACATAAGGTTACATAGCCCGGCTCTGAATATGTGACACATCGCACAGCAAATCAATTGTGTTGAGTTATTCCTTCAGGTCAGAAAAAATTGAATGCCATCTGTGCGCGCCTCAATCGTTTGTTTCCTCGCAGCCCAATAGCCCGTAGTCATCGCTAATCATGCATGCTGCAAAGTCTAATCGGCCGAGTGGGAACAGGCAGGGCTCAGTGTGCTGGAAGTGAACCTCAGGGTGATGTTGGCCCTTTCACAACTGTAGCATTCACTCAACATCAGTTCATTGGAGATTAAATGGAAATCAATCATTTTAAACGAGCATGAGCGAGAAGCAGATTCCTACCAGCTGGGTTGATCAGGTCGAAATGTTTGTGTCACTGTGGTCGGTGAAACGAGTGAAACGCTGGTGAGCCTCTGACGCTGCTCCTTCGTGTCCGAATCGGACATTTGAGGTGGTTCGGGGCCTTCTGTTGGAGGATTACCGGGCAAACCCAACTGGGAGGAGACCCCCAAGGTGGACCCAGAACTCGCTGGAGGAACTACATATCCCATCTGGCCTTGGGACGCCTCGGGGTTACCTATGGAAGAGCTGGAAAGCGTGGCAAGGGCGAGGGACTTCTGGGATCGCCTACATGGATACTTACCTCTGGACCCTGGGAGACAATGGATGGATGTGTCCGAGGAATTAAGTGGTTCTCGAGTAAAGCAAAAAAAAACAAAGTCTATCAACGTGTTGAGCTCTGACTGTGTCGTCCCACTCACAGAAAGCTGGATATTACCCATGATCCCCGGCTTCCTGAACCAGAAGAGCTGCTGCTGTAACAAATTCACCAAACTCTGTTCAGAGTTCTTCACATTTTAAAAGTTTGCTGCAGAATATTGGAGATAAACTATGTTTTTTTTTAAACTTCTCAGTGTTTTTAACTGATCTACAGTTCAGCTTCACTCTGATTGTGAAAGTTGAAGCTGTGACTCTCAGTCAGGAGATCGAACCCGCTCACCAGAGTTACAGACGCTCAGGGAGTGAAGGAGGAAACTCTCGATGCTCTGAATAAACCAATACACAGAAGATTTCTGTCGAGATCAAAAGGCTTAAAAGCTTCGACCACCACTAAAATATTCCGTCCTCGCACAAGACAAATATGTTTACAAATGTTTGAACCATTTTTTTTTTGGTTTTCCTGACAAATATTCTGATGCAGAAATATTTTATGTGACTTCTCCCTTTGACCCTCTCTTTGTTTAGACGTCATACCGACGGGAGGCCAGTTACCACCACCAGGTATTCACAGAGACTCTGGTTGGGTGGCTGTCTGACTGTCTGACTGACTGACTGTCTGACTGACTGACTGACTGACTGGATGAATGTGTTGCTGCTTTGCTGCATTGATCAGTTGTCTTACAGCTTGGTTGTTGGCTAGTCATCGGTGTGTTGTGTGCTGCCTGTCGTTGTTGCCCGATAAACTCTTGCATGTGGCTTCTGTGCTGTGGACATCACTTCTTCCACCATCCTCATTGGCCGTCTGAGATCGATGGGCAGCGGGAGGAGTAGGAGGAGGAGGAGTTATGTGGGGGTGGGGGGGTAAAAGACCTGTAATGAGGGAGTGTTAAAATTCACAACCACGTTCCTCAAGAATAAAATCGTTTGGGTCGGAGTCGATGGACTGAATTAACAAGGAGCGGATGATTCCTAATAAACAGGCCAAGCAGGAGTCACTTTTAATCTCATAAACATAAACACCTGAAAACCAAACTGATCTGTTTTCATTTTTGCAGAATATAAAAAGGGACTGGAGCTCATGTCGTGAGCTTAGACCCACTCTCTGTCTGCCTTTTTCTTTTCAAGCCAATTGTCTTATCCTCTTAGATGAAGCCCCCCCCCGCCCTCATCCCACAGTGGCTCAGCAGGAACCCCCCCCCCCCCCCCAACCCTGTTCTTTTTTCATATGAGGATTAGGTGAGCTGCATTATCGTGTGTCGCCTAATGCAGAGCAGCACTGGCCACAGACGACGGATTAAAAATGTCAGCTGCTTTGTGGGTTATTTTAGTTCCGGGCCTGTCCTCACCCCCCCCCCCGGGAGGCCAATCGAGGCAAAGGGAGGATGATTGTGTGGATGGAGGAATGTGTAGGTGATGTAGGCAAGTAATGGAGCTGGTGTACAGACACAACACGACACAACAGAGAGCCTGACACAGACACACAAGATAAGTTTTATTTCATCTCTTAATTCATGTTCCATACATTAGAGATGTTCCGATACTAATACCAGCCTCACAAATGCTTCAGATGCTGCGGGAAAATGTCGGGTCGGATAATAGCGAGTACACAATTCTATGTTTCGCTGTACTGCCACTGGTGAGTGCTGTTTTTAGAGCAGCAGAGAACAAGTGATCTCTGGTAGTGAAGTGTTAACTAGAGCTTAAACATCTTAAATAACTAAAATATCTATTTCACCAACAAGTAAAATGGAGACATTTACTATGTGCAAGACTTTAGTTTGAAAGTATTTAAAGGACGTCATTGTTTTGTTTTCTAGATTAATTCATTTTTACAACATAAAAGTTGTTGTATGTATTTAGTTTTCAAACCTGAGTCACTTTTACACTTTTCCAGTGTTAATAACATGCATCTGTTTATTTAATAAGTTGTAATATTTTTGTAAATACATCGGCACTCGGCCGGTACGTAAAGTCCAGGTGTTGAATTGGTTTTGGGAATGAAAAATAGTATTGGAACATCTCTGTTATATTTGGTTGTATTCGTGTTATTTATTATAAAGTTTAGCATTAAACTGTAAAATACCAAGGCTTAATTACATTTCTTTGTCATAAGGGTTTTATAAAAACATCTTAGGAATCAATAGCAACTTTATTTTAACGTATATATCAGGGAATATTTCAGTATCTGAATTTGTTTTCCCCCTAATATCAGCATCAGCGCCCAAAAATCTGTGGGACTCTAATATATAAATCATCTGTGTGTGTGTGTGTTCTCCCTGTTTTACTGTTTTATTTGCTCCAAGGTTTTGTTTGTTTTCACAATCATTTGCAAACATTTAATGTTATTTAATGTGGGGTTTTTTTTACGAGAGCACATCAAATATTAAAGAGCTCTGAGATACGAGACGTCACCGTCGGTGCCGCGAGGCTGCAATCGCTGCTCTTATCCACAGCCGTATTTACTCGCTCCCAATCCTGAGCCGTGGCGTGCATGAGCAAATGAGATAAATATTTTACTAAATACATTTGGGGAAAGCTGCAGCTAAACATCTCTTGTTGATTAAAAGCTGGGTTCAGGTTTCTTCAAGTCTGACTTGTTCTCTGTGTTTTTCGGACTCTTCTTTTCGACGTTAATCAATTCACAATAAAAGATGCGACAGGAAATGAGAACAGAAATCCGCAGTCCTCACCCCTCGTTATTATTCATCTTCTTATCAGTGCAAGATCCCCTCTTTCCACAGAAAGTGTTTCCTTGCTGAGCTGCATCATAAGAAATCGAGAAACTTCATTCTAATAAGAATATGTTGGAAGAAATCCATCTGATTTGATTCATTTGGTTTTTGGGGCTTTGGCTGAGAGTCAGGATGCATTTTTGCATTTAATTAGTACCAATTTCTTCTTTGCCCTTTGCCTCAGGAAATAATAAATCCAGTGCCAATGATTATAGGTGCAATTATAAAACACACACCCTTCTGACTCTTGGATTGGTGCGGAGTGTGGAGGTGAGGGAAGAGGCTGCAGACGTTGTATTTCTTTCTCTCGCTCTCTAAACTCTTTGTGACACTTGTTAATTTGAAGAGTGCAGCGGTATGAATGTCGTCCCGGAGAGACTGACTGTCACAAGCCTCCTCCGTCTCTAAAGTGTTTATTTGGATCATGAAGTTACGACGTGATCAGACGGAACATCTTACAAAGTATTACCGCCTCAGACTTTAAACCAGCCCCTCGGCGAAGCTGCTGCAAAATTAAAAACAGACAAACAAACAGAGCCAGGTGAAGGGAGAGCGAAGGCTGAAGAGTTTGAGACAGAGGCTGAAAAGAGGAGCTGCAGCAAAGGACAGTTTGAGCTATTTCAAACATTTTCAAGTGATAACTTGAAATGAAAAGATTCGACTCAATTGATTCCATGCCGGTGAAATTCACTTTTCACATCAGATATCCAGATAAAGATCACATATTAATTCCAGGTGTTCACAATCATAATAAACCGCACAGAGTTAATCTCCTGTGGGAGTTAATGTGTGTCGCAGCCCAGCTATCAGTCACCCTGAGCGACAATCTAAAGCTGCCAATCAATACCCGGGTGTGTATGAGGTGCGTACGTGTGTTTAAGCATTAAAGAGTCTTCCAGCGAGAGTCTTTCACTTCATCACTCCGCCGCGCAGCCGGAACATCCGTCAAAACGCCTTTTACTCCCTCTGCGGCTTCTTCTAAAGGCGTGAAATCCTCAGATAGACGATTTCCGCGCGGAGCACAATAGAGTTGGAATCGGCAAAAGCAGAAGCGATCCATTTTTCACTTTAAAGTTTTCAGCGGATGGTACAATGCGGCAGCTGCCGTTTAAAGGACTCGGGGTGTTTTGCATTTTGCTGCATCATGGCCCCAACCTGCCCCGAGAGAAGTTTGTCTAATCTGTGCAGCGCCCCGTCGACGTGCACTCTCATCTCCCCTCCCGCCGCGTCTTATTTTACTTCCTAAATGTCGCCACTCTTCAGGAGAGCTTTTATTTCAGCACGCAGCTCCGTGGTGCACTTCCACCATCGGGGCCTGCTAGAGCTGAATTTAAATCAATATGGCCGCAGGGGGAATGGAGCATATCCCGTCCATCTGCTGCACCTCATCAAGCTGCTGTTGGCTGTTGCTCCGAGTTAAAATTAGAGGAGAGGCTTGTTTGATAGTGCGAGCGAGGAAAATAAGTGTGGATAATTCGGTGATGCAGCGGGGTCGCGCTCTCACTCGCTTCACACGGCATCTTTAAGTAAAGGATGTGGTCGGGCCCTGCCTTGCCGTCTCTCTCTCTCTCTCTCTCTCTCTCTCTCTCTCTCTCCTCTCCTGCATTACTGTTATTAACAGTTGTGGGGGGGGGGAAGCCTCCCTCAAGCTCTGTCTGCAGTCAGATCTTCATCTTGCACAAGATTAAGGGTGGCCATTTTTTAAGTCAGCGTGCTGTCAGGAGATATGAAGGGAGGGAGAGGTGCTGGAGGCGGAGCACGAGAAGGCAGGAAGTAGTCATGACACACACGTTCAAGGTCACGCCCCTCAGCTCGACCCTCTTTCTGGGAATCCATACCGTCTCTCCGTGCGTGTCGGCCCGGACCCATCATCCGCAGAGTGGCTCGTCTCTAACCGTCGATGTGCAGCGTGTGTCAGGTTCACTCTCAGTTCAACCCCTGACACCACGTCTAATGTTTGCTCCTCAATAATCCATACGCATAATGCACGTTGATGGAGGGTTATATTTGGACCGGCACATTTAATTCACCACCTCGCCCCCCCCATCTCCCTCTCCCGCAGGCACACACACACACACACACACACACACACACGATTGTGTCTGTGAACAGTATGAGGCCATAGGCAAATTAATGTTTGCACTCTCCATACATCTTTTACATGAGTCTCGACTGTCACCATACATCACTTCAGTGGGTAGAGGACACACACACACACACTCTCTCTCTCTCATAATGTGTGTGTGTGTGTTGTTCTATATGAACAACTTCCCCGACACTCATCCCCGGCTGCAGCCACGTGTGTGTGTGTGTGTGTGTGTGTGTGTGAGCCGGCTGATGGCACAGTGGTGTGTATGACTGATGAATTATTAACAACGCCATCAGCCGGATGCCCACACTGCCTCACCTCACATGCTCTGCAGAATTTAGCATGCATCATCAAATGCATTAGGCGTCCCACTTTAGAACCTGCTCAAAATAGAAAAGGGGGGAAAGCAAAAAAAAAAAATCAGGGTTTCTTTGTTGCGTAACCTAAAAACTGACTTCTCTTTCTTCCTTCTCTCTATTCTGTAAATTGAAAAGTCACTTACTGCGATATAAAGAACGCGTCCAGGCGTTGGAGGATTTAACTAAACTCATCTTCTGCTGCCTTTTCTTTTTTTTTTTAATGATCTGTCTGAAAAGCTCTGACTTCAAAGGTGCTGCTCAGCTTTTGTGATTTATCTTTTTATTTATTCAGACTTTCTTTTAACTCTGACGGACGTGTCTGAAGGCTGATTAAAGACAAACTGAAGAGAAATGTCCGTTCTGTTGCAGCTTTGACATCTGTTGAGTCGAGAACTCACTCTGGAGGAAAATCTCAATCTCTCACTCTGAGTGATTTTGCTCGTTGATGAAATAATTGCACTGTTATTTTTTTTTAAACTGTATTGAAAGTGGTTTGGAGTTGGATTCTTTTTATTTCTACAATTCAGTTAATTAAGATTGACACTGAGGAGAAAATACAGTTTGTAATTTATCAGATTTCTATATACTTCTATATATATATATATAAATTCTCTGACCATCATGATCACTCACTTTCATTATCATTGCTTATAAATTACATTGACTCACTGTATTTCCTGCTCTCATTCTGCTGCAGTGTGTGTTTTATCATTTGAAATGTAAAATCTGAGCTTTGAGCCTCACGTCTCTGACCCTCGTCACGTGTCCTCATTTCCTCCTCCTCCAGCCGGTCCAGGGCTTCGACTACGCCAAGAAGCACATGGGTCGAACGGGCGACGATGCCGTCTCCGTTACCAAGGAAACGCTGGTGCTGGGGCTGCCGGTGCGAGACGCTCCGTTGTCGCTGTCGCTGGATAAGAAGGTTCACCAGGACGGGACGGCCAGTAAGAGGCCGCCATCAGCTGACATTCACAAAGGAGGGTAAGTGACTGACGCTCGACCTTTCGTGAATCCTTGATTGTTTTTTAATGACGCTGTTTATTTGATTCATTGAGTATAAGGAAGATATTATTTCAGAATTTGCAGCAAAGCAGTAATTCGCATGATATAATTTATTTGTTGGAGAGTTGTGGCCATGTTGATGAAATGTCTGAGATGTCTGTTTGCAAAAAACCGTGTGAAGACTTTTCAGGAGATTCACTTCAGTCTGACATGTTGCGACCGTAGACTGTAAATAAAGATGGACGACATAATGTGGATGATTTGCCAAAACAGAGAAAAACCAGACTGATGCGTTGGTTCCCTGCTCGCTGCCTCGTCAAAGTTCTGCAGCTGCGTCGTTTAGCGAACGTGTCGGCGACAGAACCCCGACCAGACGTCAGTGTTGAACCAGTAATAAGCATCACAGACTCCGAGAGATCCACATGATCTGAAGATAAGTCCAGAGTTAACAAGGAGCTGCTCACTGACAACGTGAACACGCGTCGTCACAGGCAGGAAATGTGGTCGAAGCTGAGTACAGCAGCTTTTCAGAATTACTGAGGTCAAACTCAGATTTGTGTCTGATCTGTTTGGTGAGTCTAAGATTTCATTTCCTGAATGTTACATATGTTAAGAATATCACCCACCAAATACAAACATGTTTGGATTGTTCTTTAGTTACGTCACTGTTCAAAGTAGTAAAAATGCCAACGGGAAATAATGTAACACAGAGAAATGAAGGAAGTTTTCCAGCCTCCGGCAAAAACATCGGCCCCTTCGGAATACGAATATTTAAATCCAAAAAAGTTACCGACAGTAGTTTTGCCTTCAAACCTGAGTCAAGATTGTTTCAGCTGAGAAGCTGCGTCTTGAGTTTACCAGCGCTGGAATCTTTCCCCTCCTTGCTCTTCTGTTAGATTAATGCCAAATTCTTCCCCTTTTACCGACTTTCACTGGAAAAAGGACAAAATCCATTAGTTAGATAATTGTCCATGAGGAAATGTGCACAGAGCGACACGGGTCTGGAAAAATAACGAGCCAGTCGAGAACAAACCGCGATTTAAGTGGTGCTTTGCTTTTACAGCCGGAGATTACAAAGACGTGATTTTATGAGAAGCAGAGAGAAGTTTAATCTTTTCTGAGTGTTTGTGGGATGAGACACTGATAAAAAAAAAAAAAATGAATCAAGCCCTTGAAACAACTTAATCTGATCCAGACCTTCACATGAAGACGTGGTCATGTGTCCTCACAGACAGTGAGAAGCTACAGCGGTTTACTGAACACCTGCATCTGTGTCTTAGATAATTATTATAACTTTACTTGTAAAACTTTCAGATTACAAAATTATATTGCAACAACCCACAAGAATTAAAAATCATTATATTACGAAAAACTACTTCATTATTGTCTCTAGCGACCGAATCCTATTATTTGTAATAATCTGACGAGATTTTAAACGTATTCATCAGAACATGCAAATCAGTTTCATTCCCAGGAGCCTTCGCTGGGATTACGAGTCGCGATCTGTTGTGTTCATGAACACGGAAAAAACATTTAGAGCCAAATGATGAAAACATCATTTTTAATTTTTTCCTTCCCCAGCCGTTTGTCTTCTTCCGGCTCCACCCTCCAACCGCCCCCCCCCACGTTCAATGTCAGCATCTCTCCTGCAGGAGTTTTGGAGTCATAAATTAAACTGCATCATGCCTCCTCTCACAGAAATGCAAATTCAGAAACACACACACGTTCGACTGAGCCTCGTTTTCTGCTCTCCGCTAAACAAAAGTGAATGGAGGTGGGATTAGTTGTGCTTTGCCTCTCAAGGATGATAAACACATGTATATTTATAAACCTGGCTACAGTCACGCCAGGAGGAACCATTCAGTGCAACAATGATGACACTGTGAAACGCTGGAGGAGCTGCCACAGTGCGATAATAAGCTTTTTACCGACCTGTATACACACACATGCATCTTGAAGGGAGCCGGTTTATTAAAAGAAGGAATCTCAGGTTTAGTCTATACCACGCTGGGCGTGCACTTATTAGAAAATGAGGCGGCTTCTTGCACCCTGTAACCAGTGCAGTGAGCGGAGCAGCCGGCGGAACCGTGAACCAAAACAACAACAACAACAAAGGATGCAATTATCCCTGGACTTCAGAGCAGTGAGTGAACAGAGGGAGAAACTTCTAAAGTGAGTTTTCTGTCCTCAAGTGCACAGACACCAGCAGGCTCGGGTTTTTAAGACAGATGTGCTGCGGGAAAAACAAAACTGAAACTCTCTTCTCAGTCTCTGTCCTCTGCACTGGACCCTGAGTGGTGTACTGTGGTTTTCACACACTCACAGTCGACAGGTGTCCAGTTGCATAACTGTCATTTTTACATCTGTGAAATGACGGTTGTTTGAAGACAGTACGACTCACGGACACTGGATTTCACTGTGGGCGTCATATCATGCAGAATAGAAACATTCAAATGAGATATTTTAGATCCACGTGCAGGAGGTAGAGCGGGTCGTCCTCGAACCTAATTACCTTTTTCTCAAGTCCTCAGATAATCTGTTATTGGGGGGTGTAACTACAGACATATACAAATACGAATTGTGGATTTGGAGAATTGTTACACCCTGAACTTTAATACAATATGTGCATAATAATTTAAAAATAAAAATGTCTTTTGTTTTTCACCAAGTCTTATTATTCACTGAGGCTCATTTTCTATATACTATCAAAAAATACTTATTTGGTTTTAGTGAAATTAAATGATGCATTTTCTGCCGATCTTGTATTTCGTTTGTTGAAGTGAAACTTTGCATTCAGTTGTTATTATATGATTATTATTCCAGCCTCTGATTGTCCGGTGTCTTGGTAGTTGAAGGAGCAGCTTCATAGACAGTGAGTTTACCTCCTCCGAGAGCTGCAGTGTGCGAGGCACAGAAGAAACAGAAGCAGGGGCACGGACATGACTTTCCTTCAGTGTGATTATCGATTCCTCCTCTCGCTGCCCTTCCCGCGACAGATTTACCGGGAACGCACGTCGTATTTCTCCCTCCGTCCCTGCAGCTCTCTGCTCAATACCACGTGACATTTACCGGGACCCGGCCGCGGCTGCAGAGTGTTTCCACAGACTGTGTGTTAAAACATCGCCTGTGGCTCTGTAATGTCCAGTCTCACCGATCTGTGCATCTCTCACCACCTGTAGAACGGCCTGTCACGTTGTGTCGCTGCTGTGGCTTACAGGCCCCGAGGCTGTGTGTGTGTGCGTGCGTGTGTTCAAGATGGGTTTCCTGGTGTGCGTGAGTCAAGAACACAGAGTTATCATACATGTTTCTTACGACCTTTGACTCAGTTGATTGTTGCTTCTTTGCTCGTCGGTTTGTAACATAACATGAGTTTTATAGGATTAATAAAACTATAATTTGTTTTATTAAATACACAAAGAAGTACAGTTCACAGCACAGAGTGCAACAGAATGATTCTCTAATGTTTATCAGCTGACACTCACATCACCGTTCTCGTTCGCTGTCTGACCACAAATTGTTATTTCTTAAAACCTAAAAAGAAATTGATCCATTGTGTGTTGACAGTATTAACTGTGTGATGATGCCCTCATTGTGTACATGCTGAGACTCACAAGCCCTCCCCTCCCCTCCTCTCCCCTCTTCCTCACTTCCCTCTGTTGCCATGGCTACTGTAGACGGTTGCCAAGCGAGGAAGACGGCTCGGTGTCGAGTAGCGGCTCGGGGAAGCTGAACGCCAGCAAGAGCTCGTCGGCCCGTCGGACGGCGACCGGCAGCAGCACCAAGAACGCCAAGGAGGAGCTGCACAAGAGGAGCACCAACGGTGAGGAAGAGGGGGAGGAGGAGGAGGAGGAGGAAGAGTCAGCAGGGAACGATTGAGCTGGGATGAAAGAGAGAAAAAAGAACTGAGGGTATTTGTGGGAGTAGAAAGAGACGGTGGATTCATGTAGAGACAGTTTTTACCCACGACAAAGTCTGACAACACAATGAGACACATGAACACGCACACTTCTGCTCTCGCACACGTTCAGGATCATTAATATGAAATCATGACGTGCACATGAGCAAACACGCACTCAATCATTCAGTGACTCAGCCTCCTGCTGCATCACGTCGCTGACGACACTTCTACTCACAGCACTTACTCTCTGGTCTTATTTTACACACACACACACACACACACACACACACACGGTGGTTACTCCTGTCGGCTGAATCAAAAGAGACATTTCACTTTTCAGGTGTTTCTCTCTGCAGATGATTTACCTTATCCCAGGGTGCAACGCTGGAAACGCTGCACGGAGATAAAAGCCTGCGGTTGGCAGAGTGCGTTCCTTGAACATTGCATCATGTCGCTTTTGAGTCACATCACAGAGGAAAGGCAGAAAGAGTTGTGACACTGCACTGTCACGTGAGGTGTTTTCAGAGACACACAGCATAAGATTCGTGTACTGGAAAAAAAATGACGCAACATTAAACCCTCAGATTCTAAATCATCCCGAGTCGCTATTAAAAATCATACAGCACTTTAATTTTAAATACTGGGATTGTTTCCTTCTGGGTTTATCAGCACCAGTGGATGAAAACAAGTATTTTATCAGGACTCAGATCTTATCACCGCTTAATAAAACAATTTATATTAATGATTTACTGCCAAAACCTCGAAACGGTGTCAAATACAAAGAAATACACCACGTTTTAGGAAGTAGGATGGAGTACTATCTCTGGAAGGAAAGACGATATGAGATTATGAGAATAAAGATGCAGTTTTCGTCTTCGTGTCACGTGAGAGGTTGAAAATCAGAAGATGTGTCTGTCTCCTGCGTTAAGATGAGGAATGTCCAGCATCTTGTTAAGTTTTACTTCAGTACTTTAGTATTTGACTTTCACAAAAAAACAAAATACAACAATTGGTCTCATCAGCTCCACATGATCATAAATATCAGGATTTTGAAAAACAGCAGGAGAGAAACTGTGGCCAACACTTGTTCTCCTTGTTCTTTATTCTCGTAATATTAAAATCTCAGAATTTGGTCCCAGTACTCCATCATAAGAGACAAATCTGTTTCTTAAGAGTAAAAAAAAAAAAAATAAATGTCCCAGGATCATCGGCTGCTCGCGCTCTCATCTCCAGAACCTGTTATCAGCGGTGGCAGTAAACACATCGTCGATATGACTTGTTCAGCTGAACATTTTCCAGCTGGCAGAATTGTTGCATAAACATTTCTCTGATCCCCGATAACGCTGCGTTGTTGCTTCTGTTCAGTGACATTCGCGGACACCGTGATTTTTCAATCCCTTTTGCATCAGCAGACCGGCGTTCGCAGTAATTTGTGTGATTTATAGTGTTTATGCAGGCGAATGAATGAACGGAGGGAGGAGAGGATGAGTAATTGTTTCATTTGTCCCTGGTTTTCTCAGACAACTGGAGACGGACAGTTTTCAGGTTATATATTCTGGAAACTCTTGAGATAAACATCGGTTAAGATCCAAACAATATGAGCTCCGGATAAAATCAATGCAATCAAACACAGATTTTAAATGATAATAATCACCACAACAAGAGACGGGTTTCCAGTTAGATTAAAGAGTTGAAGGAATAAAGTGACGTGAGCAAACCTCTCTCCTGCCAAGATGCACTCTGGGTACGGAGGCCTTGTGGCTCAGGAGCCAGAGCGGGTCGCCCATCAACCACAGCACCGGTGGTTCAAACACGAGCAAGAGACTGAACCGCAACTGCCCTGGTCATGTGTGAATGCATCTTGGTGTTGAGCTGCTGATGACTCCGGCGTCCGTTTTTTAAGTTGAGGAGTGAGAAGGTCACGAACGGATGAGAGCAGTAAAGGATTTTGATCTTTTTTTTATTTTTCAGGTGGGTCTTTGATACGTCGTGGTATGTTTTTAATCACAGCTGTCCCTCCGCTGTGTTATCAACTCAACGTGACGATGTTTTTCGGCTTCGTGTTTCACGAGACCGCTGCTGATAACGCCGTCTTTTATTCTGCGGGGAGAAAACACACGTGTAACTGTGCGAGGGCACCTTTTGGTTTGGTGCTTTATTTGTAAGATTAGTCAGGATCAGTGAACAATATGTGATGCTGATAGCACACGATGATAAAAGACCAGTTACGTCTCATTCGTCTGTCGCGGATGCTGCAGGAAAATCAGAAAATAAAAAAGGAAGAGGAAGAGAAACAATTAGATTAAATTTCAGGTTCTTCCCTGAGCAGTACCGCCTCCTACCACTGTGGAAATCCGTCCAGTAGTTCGTGTGTGACGATGCTAACCAACAAACAAAACGTAGCCTCCTTGACAAATGGAATGAAACCAAATGAATCAGAAACAGGAACTCTAACATCAGTGTGACGAGAACTTCCTCAGATGAGAGAAACCGGCTTTGATCATCTCTTTGAAAATGTTGAAAAGATGTTTTTTTTTAAACTTGTCTACCTTCAGATGTTCGGTTGAGTCCTCACACTTTTCCCCGTCGTTACCGGCTTGTCTCTGAAGTGCAATGAATCATGGGATTCATCGGGGGTGGTAGGACACATGTCGTCGGGAGCTTTCGGAATCGGGGCGGTCTTGTCGCGCCGCTGTGACGCAGACGGCTTCGAACACACCCGACGAAGGACGCGGCTCCTGAACTGAAACACAACTACAGTCTGTGTTTATACATAAATCTTTTTTTTTTTTTTTTTTTTAAACCAGACCAATGTTGTCGTGGTCTCATCACCACCGCGGCTAAAAAGCTCATGTTCATATTTGTCAGCATTAACTAGATCCCTGCAGTAAACAGTCACAGGACTCGTCACACAAGCTGATCGTCAGTTGAGTCACAGTGTTTATCTCCACATGTACAGAAAACACTGTCAGTGTCAGTGGCTGCGAACTGAAGCTATTTGGTTCCGGTGATGTGAACGCAAACACAGAAACGAGGGAGCAGAGCGCTCAGCACCGCTCAGTCATCTCAGGGAAACACTTCGCATAAGTCAAAAAGGCCAACGATCATTTGTTGTGATCGCACTGAAGATTTCAGGACGTTCGCCCGCTCCGGGTGTGTTGTGGTGACTCCGTCTGCTCCGACCCGAGCTGTCGCAGTGTGAGAGGCGACGCAGGAACGAATAACGCGGGCCGAGCTGCGGGCCGGGATGAAATGTGACTGTGTGGGTTTGGAGATGAGTTAATGGCAGACTGGTGTAGTCCTACAATGAAGCCGTCTGCCATATGATGTCAGTCAGCCAGTGAGTCACACTGGAGCCAACACAACACAACACAACTCAACACAACACAACACAACTCTGTCCATCTTAAATACACAGAGCTGCATTTAACAGCAGCAGAGGATTTTTTTTCTTGTAATTAGTGGAAACAACGTGAAAATGCACAGTGGTGTTTTTTTGACCCGGAGCAACATGTACATGGCTCTGTTGTGCGCTTTTAGAGTTGCCATGACAACTAGTTGAGCTTACATTTTAAAAACAGCACCGTCACGTCAGTAGAAACAATAACACACAATTATGTCTCTCACACACACAATTTTACTTTTCAATTCGATTCGGTTTGGAATCGTTCGGGTTATTTTTTCTGCACAAATCTGATTTACTGGGTTCTGGGTGGATCGACAGGCTCGATGCCTGAGTTCGCTTTACTTTGTTCGCTACCTTGTTTGTGTAATTGTACTGTCTCGTCCTTGTCCTTTCAATCGCCGGTCGTCCTCAGACGAGTGGACAAACTTAATTATGTTGGTCCTGTCGTTGATGGCTCTCTGCTCCGGACTTGACCCGTTTGTCTTCCTGCTCCTCTCAGACCCGTACGAGGACCACACTGGGTCCCTGCGTCTCATCACCATCAAGCCCATGACGGCCCAGCCGACCTACTCCTACCCCTCCTCCTCCTCCCACAGCCAAGACTCTGTGGTGCTCAACGGCGAAGTGAGTCTGCACACACAAGCACACACACACACACACACACACACACACCTGCGAGGCTTCATCACACTCATCAGTGAGGCGACTCTGCCGTGTTGACAGTATCGGGCAGAGCAAAGAATAGAACATCATGGCAGTGAGTCACACATACGTAGAGTACAGGAGAGCAAATGATGCTTGTTCATTGTTTCTGACAGAAACAGACAGAAAACACGGACGGTCCTGAAACACCCCCCCCCCCCCCCCCCCCCCGAATCGTCACAATACCCCACGTTTGCATAATCCACGTATAGCTGCTAGTCTGTCACGCCCCCTGACAAAGTAAAGAGAGAGCAGAGGCCGATGTTTTTTAAATCTGCTGGAAAACTAAGCGTAAACACAGAGGTGATGTACATTGATGTTGGTTATGTAAGAAATAAGAAGAACTGAGTGTTTGAGACAGAGGCTGAAAGGAGGAGCTGCAGCAGTTTGAGGAAAGCGATGTTTTCTGAACACTAGAGATTGAAAACATTTTAATTATCAGCCTCAATATGAGCAGAATATCTCCTGAAGATGTTTTCTCAGGCTTTTTAAATTCACGTTTTACCTTTTTGTTTTTTATTGTACAGCACTCGGGATGTTTTAAATTAGTTTTATTAAGTTAACTCGACTCAACCAATTCAAACTTTATGAATTCAACCTAAAAACATTTTTCACATTTGTACGAGTCAAGTTTTGTTTCGTAAAAACTGTAATACTTTTATATTATACAGTTAATATTTAAACAGTGGTAATAAATAACCTGCAGCTTAAACTTCAGGTTCTTCAGTTGTGGTTTATCAGAGCCTTGTTGCACTGGTGCAGAGTTAAGTTGTTGTTTCTAGAATCTCTTTTTCTCCTCTCCTCTAAAACCTGATTGGAACATTTGTCTGTTTCATAAGAAAGAACAAAAGGATGACAAAGTTTCTGAACTACAGTAAAAACCCTGTAAGTCGCCTGAATGGGCCTGATTTCTTCCATCAACACCCATCCATGGTGCTGTACCGTCAAATGTGACATAAACAAACTAAAAAAAGATGTCGTATCTCACAACGTTAACAAAATTGATTAAAAACAAAGTCTGCATCTCCCCCTTTGTGCAGATTCATGACAAAATGTATTGAGTTCTTTCTTGGCTCAGGTCTCATCCTTGCACCAATATTTGCAGAAATCCGTTCTGTACTTTTTCCCGTAATCCTGCAGACAAACAAACAAACGGAGGTGAACGCGTGACCTCCTGGGTCGAGGCAGAAATTTCCCAGTTCACTTCAAACAAAGTAAAACTTATTAGTTTATGGATCCAGGAAATAGAACCGGAAAATTATTGTTTGCAGGCGAACCACAGTGGGCTGAAGCAGAAGTCGGACATCGAGCATTACAGGAACAAGCTGCGTCAGAAGGCTCGGAGGAAGGGGTACGGAGAGTTCTCGCTGTCTGAGAACGGCAGCCACGGTTACAGTCACCGTGACACAAGGCACGGTCGGCACGACAACGGACTCAAGGAGCCAATGACGGCAGAGGAGAAGAGGGCCTCATTCGCCGGATGTCATAAGAGGTATCGGATCGTTTGTTATCAGGAATACAAGAGCGTCACTCTGATTATTTGGCCTGAAGTTCTCTGCAGATGGTTCAACATTTAAAAAGAGTCCACCACAAATTAATATTTTCAAACTGTGACTGCAGTGGGACAGAATCACACCAACTGTGTGTTGGCACCGAAAACGTCCGACAGTCCCAGAACGAGAGGATTAGACGTCGTATCAAAGCCGCGATTCACCAGTGAAATCATTTCATCATTATTCAAGGAGTATTTTATTAAACTAACCGCTTCACAACTGACTGGTGTTATTCTTCAGGACAAATCTTACTTTGATAAAACTGTTGTATGATCGATTTATTGTCGCATCCATAATTATTATAAAAATAATGAAGTGCTAAATTAATTGGATTTTTTTTTTTCCAGCTCATATTATAAATGTGCTGTTTCTCTGTAGCTGTAGAACATAGTTGCTAAGCAACACACAAGGAGTGAGTGAGTACTGAGTGATGACTTTAGGTCGGCACATTAATATTTTAAACTTCATACAGATAAATGTCTGTTTGTTACAGAATTAACACGTTAAACCTTCTCGCGGTTTGTTAATTGCTTAAGCTGCTGTTCAGTTGTTTTTCTGACATCAACCCAAACATGTTGAAGAGCACCAGCGGTTTTTAACATGAGAAATCTGACTGAACAATCAGGTTGTTCTACATTGGAGATAATTTCACATATAATAATACACAGCAAAAGGCAGGATGATGAAATCCAATGTCTTGTAAACCTTACAAGTGTTGTACCGAATGTTTGAACAGCTT
The DNA here is from genome assembly GCF_024713975.1 of Paralichthys olivaceus. Lineage (NCBI taxonomy): Eukaryota > Metazoa > Chordata > Actinopteri > Pleuronectiformes > Paralichthyidae > Paralichthys > Paralichthys olivaceus. Next base: position 2,498,623 of record NC_091099.1, on the reverse strand, counting down.
TCTGTGGCTGTAGATTCAGTCGTACTGTGTGAAATAATGGCTCTTAGATTAATTGGCTTGTAAATGTGGATTTATAACCTCGAGCCTCAACAGTCCTTTTATGAAACCACATTTAAATTCACCCCATTTTATTTGGATCTGCACCAAATATACCTGAATTATTCTAAAATGTTGAAAAACTCCCAGATCCGCCCCGACATGTAATGGGTTCTTCTCTGACCTGATATCGCGTCCTTCAGACAAGTTGCGTGGGATTTGTTTCACTAGTTTTAGACCTGGATACCTGCCTGACGATATCAAACCTCGAAGTATCCCACTATGTTTTCAAAAGTTTTAAAAACCGCCCCTCCTTGAAAATACAGAGGACTTAAGGTCTGCGTCATCATCACCACATGTGCCTCCGAGCTGTAGTTACACCGACTGATTTTATCTTTTTATCTTCCCACCAGGTACTCTCACCCCCGGGAGCCCAACTACTGGAGCAGACAGTCCCTGAGCAGCCCGAGTCCAGTGGAGACGGAGATGGACCTGCTGGTGCTGAGAGAAAGATCCAGAAGAGGCATCCGGAACAATGGCTACGACGTGAGTAGATCTGTGAATCGTCAGTAGTTCAGGTTTTCCGTGAGTCGAGGATGAAAGATTAAAAAATACCCCGTGGCAACATGGTGCAAAGCTTTGAAGAGTTTTGAAGTAACAAACTATAATATTCTTTATAAGTTCAGATCCGACCTCTGACCAGGTGAGTCACGCACAGAAATCCTAAAAACCTGGGATGAATCCTGACTCGTTTAAACGAGTCGCATGACGTTTGTGGCGAACGGAAGCTCTGCCACTTCGTCAAACGAATAAAATAATCTGCTGAGAGCATTTATAACTTTAATCCTTCGTTTCCCCTCCTTTACTCTAACTCCGAAGCTCTGAGCTCGCACCTCCAGGATTAAAAATTACCTCTGGAACTACAAAGCCACAGCCAAGACAAAGAAACAGAGAAGCCGAGGAGAAGGAGGGGAAACTGCAAAATGATTAGAGACGAGGAGAAAATCTCAAAATGCGGAGAAAAGGGAAGAAAGACGGAGATGAGGAGATAAAATAGGGACAGATGGAGTGAGAGTGGGTGAACTCTCTTTCTGCTGCGTCTCTGCTGCAGTAACAGCAGCGACCGTGCCACCTAGCTGAATGTCAATGACTCTGAATATGATTATAGCCTATTCATGGATACAGATGGGAGCCGCGGTGGCAGTTAATGGATACGGATGCGCCAAACTCCTGGAGATCAGAGTGTGACGAGTGTGTTTGTGCACCAGCGTGTGTTTGTGTGCAGCAGATCTCAGCTGTTTGTGTTTTCATGCTGTAGAATTGTTGCAATAATTAATCTGTTATATTCTCTGTTTATGTCTGAGACTTTTGTGCTGCGTGTTACATCCCCCGCTCACACTTTACTGTAGAGGGGCTTCCAGGGGACTAGCTCATTTCTCTGCGCCTGTAATTATGTCATTGTCGCAGAATTGTGAAGCACAACAACAACAACGACAATACTTTAAATGTAGAACTTGTTTGCTGCAGTTTGTGATGCCACATACTCCAACCCACAACTGTGTGATGGAAATCTCAGTCTCCTGTAACACAGCAGTGACACAGTTTGAGTGGTGACATTGTGGTTAAAGGAAAAAGACAAGATCATTTGTTAAAAGGATATTTGTGTTTTGGAGAAAGGATTGTAAAGATGAGAAGTGTGAGGCTGGTCTGATGTTTAATCGCACGATAACTAAATACGACACACAAACCTCTGTTGTGATTAAAAGTGTCCATGAACTATATGTTGTGAGATTCCTTTAGTGTTAGTACAAACTATCAAAACAAACCAGTGGAGAGAGCATCAAACACAACGTCCATCGCTGCGTCTCGTTAGAAAACCTTCTGTTACAATATGAACTCATTGAATCCAGTTTGAAACACAGCAGATGTTGTTAACAATAAAGAAATGAAAGTTTAAACATAGAAACTGAAACCAGAGCTTCACACGGTCGATGGTCAGACATGAAAACTGTGTGTGTGTGTGTGTGTGTGTGTGTGTGTGTGTGTGTGTGTTTCATCTCCGCAGGGCGAACCAGAACCGTTTGAGGAGACCAACGTGGACCGTCTGATGAGCTCTCTGGGCTACAGAGGTGGATCCACTGGCACCGGGAACGGCAGCTTGGGGGTGAAAGCTCACCGCGGCTCCGACTCCTCCACACTCAGCTCCCAGCCATCCATTGACGAGGTCCGCACGCAGATGCACATGTTGCTAGGCAACGCCTTCAGCCTGGCACCTCCGGACCACGACCCGCCCTCCCCTCCAACCAAGTAAATTCATATTTTTTCGGAGACGGTTTTATTCCCCAGCACATCTGCATGATTTACAGTCTTGTGTAGGAAAGAGAAGCGGTGACCTGACGCACAGTTTGAGCTGCACACATCCCACTCCCAAGCTGTTCTGCAGAAAGTAGATGTAACTGAACGTGTACAGAAACTTTCTCGTCTCTCAACTCTCATCAGCAGCCGCCACCACCACCACCACCACGCCTACAGCGCCTACAACCCCTCCCACACCAGCCACTACAGTGACGGGGTGACCAGCGCTCCGGGGACCATGAACCATCCCTGCGGCGGCAGACAGAGGAGCGCAGGATACGAGGACATGCACCAGTGCAGCCTGCCCAAGCCGGTAAACACCAGGGGGGGAGGTTAAAGTCCGGGATACTGTGGTGGTGTCAAAATATCCAATATGTCTCCTCCTCTCCAATATGATGGAAGACGCCGGGGTTTCATATGTTTTGAAAAATGTAATTTACAAGAAATTGCTGCAGCATATTTTGAAAATAAAAAACCTTCAGAGTAAGAGACTTTGCAGGGATTCATATAAAATGAATTGCAAAAGAAAATCTGTGAAGTTGTTATGGCCACACAGACGGAATCAGTCTTTAGCATTTATTCAGAGTTGTGTTAGCGCGCGTGTGTGTTTGTGTGTGTGTGTCCTCGTTTTAAAGGTGTTTTATTCTCGACCAACTCCTGTGGGAAATAATTGGGCTGTATTCCTGCTACACTAGCACCATGTCCACCAGCTAATCTCTAACTTTCAGCCGCTCGGTGCCGGGCGGGGACGACACAGCGGGTGTTTAAAGCTGCTGCTGGAAACTTGGCGGCCGAGAGCAAAACCACAAAACAGTGAGAGCAAACAAAAGTGTGCATAAACCCTCTCCACAGGTTTTAAAAATCAGTGTCACCCTCAATAACGTGGACCTGTAATGCACAGATTTGTGGACCAAAGATTACTGACAATGTTTTATTCTTTTTTTATCCCTGTGTCAAAAGAACTGGAACCAAGGTGTTGTTAACCTCTGCTCAGAAACTAAAGATCCGCAGCTTTATTCAAAACAAGTCCTTAAAAAGGGAAAATAGGAATCTCAGTGACCTCGCTCGTGTCCTCTCATCAGAGATGACTTTTAAATTGCTGCATTTAACACTAATAAGAAGATGCTCAGGTTCATCCCAGCAGCCATCAGACGAGTAAACAGAGGGATGATTCTTTAGTCCTTGATATTTTCGCTCTGACTTCAAGTTGCATTGAATATTTTTGTGCTCAAACTGTCCTGAGTCCTGATGCTTGTCAGATGGAGTTAAATTATTTTTGTGGCGTCTGCAGGGTTTCCGGTTCACTCAGCTTCCTGACATGGGCATCGGTTCTCCCCCGCCGCTGATCCCCTCGAGGCCGGGACCGCCACCTGGGACCTCACTACGACGGTACCACCAGCAATCACACAGACAATTACACATCCGAGAATGAGAGAACAGTTTTTAAAAAGATACAACACTCAGCAGGAGGCATACGTCTGTCGAACGGTGTCCTTAAAGTCAGGCTGCTCCTTAGCGGTGTCCCGATTCAGGGGACGCCATTGTGGGCCGTGTAAATTGTGAAGGCGGATTAGATTATCTGGTCCACGGAGGATTTCCTTGATTTGTGCCACTGGCTTGTCCCGCCCTGTGTCTGCAGTCGGACACAATGAGAAAGTTGTGAAGCGTTCGTGTCTGTTGATGGGTTGGCCAGAGAAGCAACCACGGGTAGGAGACTCTGTTGTTCAGGGATGGAAGGACGCATTTGAAGGAGCCTTCGATATGGGACAGCCTAGTTGCAGGAATGTGACGCAGCTTAAACGTCACAAACTCATAGATATCAGCTCCTTAAATATGTCTGATGTTTTTCCATCGAGATGCATGAAACCATTTTTCTGTTTGAATTCCTGTTTGACTCCTGTTTGACTCCTCAGCCAATCAAAATGCAGCTCAGGAGCTAATCACAGTATGAGACAAGGCTGTAAGACATCAGCGGAGGGAGCGCAGGAGAACGTGGAGGATATCGGTGGTAGCGCTCCGGCTCCTTGTCCACTCCTCTCTCCGTGCCGCTCGCTCCCAGATGTTCATCTGCATCGTTTGAACCGAGCGGCGCCTTCATTTAAATGCTGTTGCTGTGTGCACCCTGTTGCTGGGCACTTTAGCACTGCAGAGAGCGACTGGCTGCTGTGGCCAGTGTGCACGGAGGAGCATGCTCGCCATCTAGCGGCCGAACGGAGAAAGTTACGCTGTTCTGCAGCTGTGCGGCTGGAGCAGACTCACCGCCTGCAGACAAATGCAAAAATGTCAGCGAAGCACTGATCTAATAGAGCATCACTGAGATATTTAGAATTTCATTAGGACGTGTTTTACATCAATGACAAAGACGGTTCTGGTTTCATGATTCTCTAATTGATTCAATCTAATTACAGATGTCTGACCTTTACTCTTGCTTGAGAACCAGAACATGTTTCAGTAGTGAATCATTTATCTCGTCATACATCAGCTCCTCCTCAGGAAACTGTGTGTGTGTGTGTGTGTGTGTGTGTGCAGCATGTTAATTCCTCTTTGGGATGCAGTGTGAAGCGTTAGCGTGCACAGTGCATCGTGGTCCTGAGCTCCGACAATGACATCATCTGTCCTCCGGGTTCCTCGGTGTGGTGGAACGTGTTGTGTACAGTAGTCTGAGCTTCCGCAGATCAGAGGGGGACGACATGTAGATGAGGAGGAAACGATTCAGGGGTCGAACTGGGATTAAAACCAAGAACCGGATTTTCTGCAAAGCGACAGTGCGAACCACTGCGACACTGCACCACCGTGCCGCCGTCTATAGGAAAACATAAACATTGTTTAAACCCAGATCTGCTCACCTGTCTGCTGATGACGCTCATGGTGATTTTTAATGTGAACAGAACCACTGACACTATAAGTTTATCTGAAATCCAGATAATCTCCGTGTGTGTGAGAACACAAACGTCACAGTTAGAGGCTCTGGTCGTTTCCTGGAGTTTATTTTGAATGTTTTTTTAGATTGTCATATGTGAGGACGCAGCTGAAGACCTCAACTTGGAAAGACGATGAGATTCGAGCGCTGTTGTCCAAACACAAAGTCCAGGAAATGTTCTGACCTAGTTTTTTGGTTTTAACTTCTTGACCAGCTTTAGTAAAAAAGTATTTGTTGATATGTTTCACTGTCGACAGTTTACCAGGTTAACAAGCGTTTCTCTGTTTGTCTCTCGTCAGTTCCACCCCCGATGTTAGTCTGAAGCCTCGAGTGTCAGAGGCGTCCGACCTCCAGGCCCAACAGCACAACGGCGCCCCCTACCTGCCACTGTCCAGGACCACCTTCCCTGCTGTCACTGTCGACCAGTCCATCACCACCTACTCAGGTTTGACAGAAATAGAGGATAAAGTTTACTAACAGGCTTTTTAGTGATGTTTTATTTCATCTTTATGTAATAAATAGTTGAGATTGAGAAGAAATAAACAAAACAAGAACAAAGTCACAATGAATTCATCAAATCATTACAAGAATCTTTAAAAACTCAAAGAGGAACGAGTCTATTATCTTTGCATTTCACAGGAAACCCAATAACAGCAGTCTACGCTATATCAGCCAACCGCCCGGGTTACTCGGATTATTTCGTCGTGTCGCCGCCGTCCTCGTACCGTAGCCCGTCCTGGATGTCCTACCCCCCTGAGCCAGAGGACCTGCCGAGGCAGTGGAACGACACGCCGGTGAGACACAAACACACAGAGCTCTTTCTAACACTGCAGCTGATGAGACGGTTTGTGTTCAGAGTATTTCTACAGCTCCTCTCTTCTCCTCCGCAGAACTCACGTCACCTTGAGACCATCTGCTGAAGTCGTCCGTCTGTGACGAGCTCGGTGGGTCAAGTCATCTCAGCGCCGTTGTCGTTTGTCGTCTCGTTTGTTTTCGTCTTTTTTGAAAATGTTCTTTTACAAGGTGAAATGCTGTTTATGTCCAAAAACAAAAGACAGCAGATGTTGGAACCTGGAGAGAAAATATCTGACGACTTATTGTGATTTTTTTTTAAATTAACAAACTGGAAAAAAAAAATCTGAATGTTATTTTGTGGACTCATTCAAAGAATCGAATATTCTATTATTGTGTTTCATAAATCACACATAAACCTCTGAGTGTATTTATATCTAATCTTAAAAGTATAACATCAGTCTTAGTACTTACTTGATAACATAGTCTGTAGTCCAGGTAGCACCAGGAGGACACACTTCGGTAAAATGTCCCCGGATCTGTTTCGGTAAAATCTGGGAATGTGCTGCGACGAAAGGACGTTTTCAGCTTTGATTCAAAGGAAGCTACGGACCACTGTGTCCAGAGTGTTCCAGATTCTCTGAGCTCTTATTTTGAAGGAGGAATGAAGAGGTTTATCGGTGATTAAATTATTAATGTGAAGTCGGGTGAGTCTGATGATGTCACTGTGTTTCTGCAGGTGTCCCTCTGGACTGGAGGACCTGCTTCTCACAGAATACTCTCTGGAGCTTTATCACCGACCCCCCCTTCCTCCTTCCTCCTTCCTCCTTCCTCCTCGAGTCCGGCCGTCCTCCTTTCTTGTCTGATTCCTTCATCACCAGTGGACCCCCTCACTCCACCTCCAAACTATCTCCAGCTGTCCCTCGCTCCCCTCCCCCCGGGCCTGACCTCCGTCGATCCTCTCTAAGCCTGTTTCACCTGCAAAGTTTCTCCTCTGTCCTGTAACTCCTTCACCTGTCAAAGCTCCACTTCAATCTCTCTCTCTCTCTCTCTCTCTCTCTCTCTCTCTCTCTCTCTCTCTCTCTCTCTCTCTCTCTCTTTCTTTCTTTCTCTCTTTGTGTTCCCTCTGCTCCCTGAGCCCCCCCCCCCCCCCCCCCCCGGCCCTCACTGGGCCCACGAGTTACTACTTCTACGTCGGCCGCCTCCTCTGTGGTGAAAACCTCAGAACAGCCGCTGACACTGCTGAACTGAACCGAGGTGATCTGTACCGTGCTTCCCTGCCTGACAACACGCGTGTATAACCAGGGTGAGCACGGTACAGGGCGACGAGTTCTCCGCCGCCCCCAGCGATCGCCGTGCGGTAACTGCCATCTGCCCAGCACACGATGGCCCTCAGCTCCTCCGGGCCGGACCACCACGGACTCAGGTCCACTGTAGAGCCAGGATCGCTGGACTGACTTAAAACTGTGCTTTTTTTCTTTTTTGATGAATCCAAATTCCTGTGTAAACCTCCTACAGTTGGTTAATATGTGTATTTTAAACTTAAGTGAGAAAAAAAATCTAAAGGAAAAAAAAAACAAAAAAAACAACCTCTCTTGAGCCGTCTCAATTTCAGTTTTGGGATATTTGTGTGCTTTTGTCTTTTACTTTTGTGCATTGATGATTATCAATGGATTCCTGTACAGAAACACGTAGTGAGTGTCTCTCTGTCACTCACTTTATTTCAAGGCAAAAAAAAATATCGCATATTCTTTGAAGCAGAGAAAACGGCGGCTTAGTTGTCTGTGGCTACGATGGCGTTTCTGTACTTTTGAAAAATAATGAATTCATTTACCTTTTTCCTTCGTCGGACTCCAGCGATGAAAACGACAGTTAGTCACAACGTTCAGTCGATCATCTGATTATGACGGGGGGGGGGGGGGGGGGTTTGTCGTCTGCTGACCGTGACGCAGACCGGGGTCAAATCTACGACTGAAACCCGCCTCACGCTGTGATCCGCAGCTCCGCCATCGCTGCTGAGGTCGTTTGCTCAAACATTCACAGTACGAGGAGTTTTGGATTATCTCTGTTCCAGACTGTGAGCCACGCCCCATATCGTACCTAAAGAATCACCCGAGCAGGCGTGGAATCGATTGATGGACACGTGTTTCCGAGTCTCTTCACTCTGAGCACCAAGGTTACAATGTAACCCAGTGATTTCAGTTAGTGTTTGACTCCGGTCTGTGACGAACCGTGTGAACACGTCAGTATTCTTAGAAAACAAAAACATTTTTACTTGAAAGTTGTCTACTGTATTCTACTGTATAAGGAACTTTGACTCTCGGTTACTTTGGTCTTGATGAAGACGGACGAATATGAAAATGGTGTCGTACTGTTCCAGCGGCTCGCCGGGCTCGGACGAGCCATGTCACGATTACATGTGTTACTGTAAATAGCAGATGATTTAACAAAGAGATTTATGCAAGCGGTGCGGGAGGGAAACATTGTTCTGATGCCATTCTCTTCCTTTGAGTTCCACATTGTTGATGATGGACTGTTTTTGAAACGCACACATTTCAGCATCATCTTGTTCCATAGTGTAAAAACAGAGCGTAAGATATCACGGAGGAAACAGATGGAGGGGTCAGAGTGACACGCAGCAGATCCAACCCTGTGTCCACACTATTATTTATCTTCTTTAAACCTCCTCACGTTTCAGTACGAAGAATTTCACAGTCTAAATTATATTTACCCTCATTTTTTCTGAGGACAACAGGAAATCTATATGAGCACACTCTGCGTTCGGCCTCTCGTCCTTCAGAGGGTACCAAAGGATTATAGCCATATATTAACTTCACTGAGTGGACGTGAAAACAGCGAAGATACAGTGTTATGTCCAGGGTGGCAAATAAATCCAAATGAGAGAATAATAGACAGGAAATGATGAGGCAGAACACAGAGGCAGGATAGAATACATAGAAATGTAGAGTTTAAAATGAAATGAGCACTTTTATAAAGAGGCCAAACCTGGAAAAAGAGCCGTCAATGCAAAAAAAAAAATGCTGTTGTATAGCATGAAATATTCTGGTTCTACAAATGTATAGAATGTTTTAGAAATACTTTGAAAGCTGAGCATTCATAAATCAAATTTAAAGAGTTTTTAAATACACAGATACCTTACACGTTTTCTGACCCCTTACACAGGATACATGGATGTATGCACGGTGTTGTTTGAGGGTTTTAATGACTTGAGGACGAATGTACATGATATAAGAACACATGAATTACACAGTGGATTTTTAAAGCCAGATCTAGATGTTTTTGATGAGTTGCAATTCTTAAAATTTAAGATGAAAATATAGAATTACCAGCTTTAAAATACTAATATGTTCAGATTTGTGGCGGCTCATCAGACATTTCTTTGGGGGTGGTGGGGTTGCTCTTGAAACTTTGTGTGATAGTAATTCAAAAATTCATATTTATGTCTTCAAATACTAATTCAAAAAGGGATTATCAACTTATTGAATATACCTGAATACATTTAGTGTGTAAATAAGACATTTGGTTTTTCATAACGTGTCAAAAGGTGCAGAGTTGTTCTCTTTTAGTTCGGGAATTTCTTTATTCCGTCTTTTTCTAAATCCAGTTCTGCACATGATCAATGTTAAATGTGGAGGAAAGTGAAGGGATGAGCGTCACACTACTGGAGCCTCGTGCTTCTAAGAACCAGCCGCCGTACTTCAAATCATTCTCTGTGCAGAAACCCACGTGTGGGTCGAGAGAACAACTCTTCCACTCTTGTTTTCTGTTGCCTCCATGTGTGAAGGGGGTGGAGGTGTGGGTGGGGTTTCCAGCAGTGAGTAGATGGAGACTTGATGCGATGAGTTGATGTGCAATGTTTATTCTTTACACGGGTAGCGGCGAGATGCTTTTATTGAAGACGGACTCCGGGATGGACTGACCGTCAGCAGTAGGTTTTTTTTTTTTCCTGCCGTTTGAGCCATGTCATGATGCTGTGATGTCATGGCGGCGCTGATGATGTCACACTGTCGTCACTCTGGAGGCGCGGGCGGATGAGGTCACGGTGACGACATCTATGAATGCTGTTGGATGTAGTTATGCAGGAAAAAAAACATTTTGGGTGAATTTAAACAATAAAGACAAATAAATTTGTGAAAACAAACAGGTTGAGATGTTTTTTTATTATTGAGCATTTAGCTGCTGTGTGTGTGTGTGTGTGTGTGGCACATTGTTTCCACCAGAGGGAGGCAGAGACTCGGTAGAGGCCTAAACTGAAGCCTGAAACTAGAAGGTGTTCGAGTCCCTGTCGCTTCATATTTATCTTTTTTACAGCTGCCAACCTGTGACACACAAACAACAGCACTAATGTCCTATATGTGTCTGTTTGTTATGTGTGTGTATGATGTGACGGTATCAGCTCACAATAGTATAAACTGTTTAGATTAGGTAGAACTTTATTGATCCCTTTGGGAAGACTCCCTCAGGGAAATTAAACTTCCAGCAGCATTACAGGAAATAAAAACGAAATAATAAAAAGCAACAAACAGTAAAAAAGACAGCTGCAGCAAACAGGTTAAAAAGAAAAAGAAAAAGTAAACAATTGACAAGTTATTAAAAACGTTGTGTTGAGACTTTTGCACAGTGTCCAGTGTTTAAAACCTATTATAGTATAAAGTACAACTATATAAAGATGAATATACATATATATATATATAGTATTACTCTTAAATGTACTATAGTATGCAATATGATATGAATACAAGATGTATGCAAATATAATATATATATAATAGTTTTTCAAAATAAGGTGAATAATATAAATATAATGTAACTGGTGTGTTACATGGAGAATGTGAAAGATAGTTTAAGTGATAGATATTTACATGTTCTTAAATAGAATGATTAATTAAAAACCGTTTCAATATTTAAAATGTGTGTAAATAATTAAAATTAACTTTTTTTTGTTGTTGCGCAGCTGCACCTGCGCTGAACTCGTCTGAGCCAATCAGATCGGTCGGAGAGGCGATGACGTCAGTAGCTGGGGGCGGGTCTGGCTCTCTCATTGGTTGATTTCAGTCCGTGCCGGTGTGCGCGCACGAGGCGCAGCGGGCTGTGGTCCCGCACGAGGAATCGAGCGGTGAGTTGTTCCGACAGCGTCGCGGCGGCGGACCGGAAGTTAACGATTCTCCGGTTCGGTTGAAACTGTTCCTTCGCTCTGAGCTAGCTTAGCTTTAGCCCCAAACAAGTCACGCTAACTGTTTTTACACATTGACCGTGAAGCAGAGTCCGCCATTTTAGTTTCACCTGTTCAACCCAGTGACCCAAGTCGAAATGGCGCGTCTCTCGTAAACACGTGTTTGTGACGTTGCGTTGTCTTGAACCTGCGTCGACGCTCAGAGCGACTTCCTGCGGAGGTCGAGAGCTCAACTCACCTGAACTGAGAAGAACACGTGAATAACAAACCTGACGACACAGGAAACGTTTCCAGGGGACGTGAACAAGTGATGAACCTGCTGTGGGTCGATGTGTGTGAAGTTATCGAGAAAATCAAACCTCTAAATCTCGTTTTGTCAAACCAGTAGAATCTGTCGGACAAATCAGACACTGAATATTTCACACGTGCTTTTATCCTTCAGTCGCTGCGGCCTCTCATGATTTCTTTCACTGTGTGTTTAGTGTCGTGTCGTCGGGGGCTCGCTGTGAAATGAAGCTCCACGTGACGCGAGGGGCTTCGGAGAGCTGCGTCCTCGTGCTGGCTCAGGCGCCCTGTGTCTGTGATGGTCTTCATCCTGTCTTGGCTTCGGTCCGGCGCTAATCCCCCCGGTGCTCTCAGGCGGGAGGTTGATGTTGTACTCAATCAGCTGTGTGTTGGTGCTCCAGGTATTTCTCATGTTGTAAATCATTAAAGTTAAGTTTAGGTTAAGATTAGTCAAACAGTAAATATCGTTAAGGTTAGAGTTAGTCTCCAGAAATCTGTGTGTGTGTGAGTGTGTGTGTGTGTGTTTAATTTCTTTAGCCAGTAATTAATGGCTAATCTCTCTAAGTCAAACAAATGGGAATAAAAAGAGCTGAAGATCAGAGCGTGATTTCAGGGCTTACACCGCTCAGAGGAATTAGATTCTCCCTTTCTCATCTCACACACACACACACACACACACACACACACACACACACACACACAGTGTTGAGTTCAACAAGTATGTCACACACACACACACACACACACACACACACACACACACACACACACACAGTAACCACCAAATGGTCAGTCACTGTTGTCTGAGTCAAGTCCAGCTTTCATTTTCCTGTGCAGGTCTCTGTTGTACTTATCGCTGACGAGCAGCCGGCTCCTCCCTCCTGCTGCTGCTGCCGCCGCCGCCACCGTCTAATAGGAGGGAGAGAGACCAATAGAGAGAACGAGAGGGAGAGGTGAGGAGCGAGAGAGATAGAGGACAAGAGGAAGTGGAAGAGACAGAAAGAGAGAGGGGACTGTTTAGTCAGCGTTAATTAAGTTTGGACAGACTCTCTAGGGAACAATTATGAAAGTCTTATCTGCTAATAAGAAAAAGAAGACGCTGTAATTACAGTTCTATATACAAGAGGGGAGAGGAAGAGGGGAGAGGAGGGAGGAGAGGAAGTATGGGAGGAAAAGAGCGAGTGCAGACAGGAGTGAAATATCTCTCATTCTCTGTTTCCTGTTTTAAAGACACTTTAAACAGACACTTGGACACTTTGCTCTGTGTGGACATCGTCCTGGTGTCTTTGTCTTTTCCACTGACCACATTGCAATAGAGACAGAACATCAGTGTGTTTGCAGCAGCTCTCTGAAGCCTCCAGTTCAAATGTTGAAGGTTAAACATCTTAACATTCAGCTGGATCTCTCACTCCTCTTTAGTTTCTCGCCAAACATCAGATTGAAAACACTCGCGTCTTGACGCTGGATATGAAAACAGACTCTCTGTTCAGACTTAAAACACAGGGACGGACGTGATATCAGTCATCGAAGTTTCATATTCAACTCTCAGATAGAGAGGGATTAAGTATAAACACCACTGGACAGATTACCTCAATGCTTGGTGGAAGGATTTCTTTAAGATTGTGAGATCTGGCAACATTTTCATTGAGTTCTCATGGATCTTGATGAAGAGAAGTCATCGTGACGACTGTTTGGCTGTTTGTGGTTTCACAAGGAGACTGTTGGTCCTTGGCGGAGTTATGTGTTGTCTGAGTGTAGCAGTACTTGCAATTCTTCCAAAGTCTTACCCAGTGAGCGAGTAAATAATCAAATAATTATCAAACTCATAGTTTCGTGCAAAGTCAGTAATCCCTCCTCCGCACTTCGACTGTGTGGAGGCTGTGCTTTCCCAGAAGCCCCTCTGAGACGCACTCACACATACACATGCCGACAAGTGCACAGCTCGACCTCTCAATCCAGGTTAACGCTCCACTGCTGGTTTGTTCTGCACTAACCTGGAGGAGGGGGGGGGGGCAGGTTTCTCTGTTTCTCCCAGCAGCCTCTTGTAAATCATCACTTACAGCAAACACAAGACGAGTCCACAGTCGAGTGAAATCACATTGCATCCAGCTCACATATGTCATTTTGTTGTCATGGTTACCTGCGTATGTGAATGTATGTAAAGCAAAAAAATAGTATTAATAGAATCACATAAAGAAAAAACTGTTTTTTTTTTTTTTATAACTCAGGACATTTTCACAGTCGATTCAAAGTCTTGTCTTGCAAACCGTCTTTGTGGATGTTTGAACTACTCGAGATAAAACTTGAGATCTTGGGATCAACAGAGACCGACGAAGAAAAAACAGCCCAAGAGCAGAATTACACAGAATTCCTCCCATGTTAGAGGCACGGGGATAAACAGTGGTATGTAATAGTACAATGAGCACTTACTGAAACCACTGTGTTCTTTTATATATAGATTTAATTAAACACGCTGCATTGGATAACACAGCAGGGACCGTGTTAGTGGAACCGCTCCCCTGGTTGACGTCCTTTTCCACTTTGCTAATTTTTGATTATAATTATACCTGCATACACACTTTGGCTTTCAGGCTCCTCTGGGCATCTGCTCCATTAACCCTGTTAGATACACGTCCTTGAAATTTCCAACTCATGTTTACAGTAATAAGCTGAGCAGTGGAGACGCCGCAGCTACACACGACGACCAGTAGATGGCACTGTGTGATGCAGGTGGAGACCTCAGCGGTCCCCGAGAAAGGAAAACCTCAAACCGTTGTTTGTGCTGTCAGAGAAAACATGCAGCGGCTTACGGGAGATTCGATTTTTATCAGAGCTGAATCTTTGTGTTGAAAATAACAAAGGTCCTCGTGGTTCATAGAGTCCACGTGTTGCACAGCCCCAGAGACGGGCTGCTCCAGAGGCCCGTTTGTTTCCTGCAGGGAGGTGAAGGAGAAACCGAGTCATGATGTGTCATTATCCAGTTATTCGGAGTGGGAGTAAAGTTTCCCATGAGTCAGATAAACGGCTCCAGACAGTGACAGCGGTCGCGTGCATCAAACTGCAAAACAGCCCGATGGACAATATGCGAATCTGTCCAGAGACATGTGGGATTATTCCCGAAGTCAAATAGTCCTCTTAAACTGAGATTATACATTTAAAGGTGGAGTTTCTGAATTACCTGATATTTCCGCTCCTGCAGAGGCTCCACCCCCCACATTTAATACGCAGGCGTTGCTGAGGTGAAGCACTGATCTCAAAAAGTTTTCATTATCCAGCAACGTCATTAGCATCACCCGACGACAAAGTACATCCGCTGTATTTACACAAACTACACATTCAGCTAACAGAATCAGCTGCGACTACACACGTGTGGTCTCACCGGCGTTCACGCAGGTCGGCACTTCTTGTTATGTCGTTATCATGTTTGTGCTAGCTGCAGTCTGTGCTGCTTCAGAGCTTAGCATTTTGACTAAAAATGACGGTGGGTGTAACGTCCTGTGATCCAGCTCTGTTTCAGGTGTCTGAGTAGCAGTTGTTGTTTTCTGAAACAGAAAAGCAGTGTACGTGATCTGAGGCCGCCCTATAGGGTTCGGCGATTTCACAAATACAAGGTTAATAGACGGTATTTGGGCATTTGAGCATAACCTCTGACCTCCCGTCTCTTGACGGTAGAAAGCTAAGGAATGATCACGTGATCTCTTTTGTGATGTTTATTAAAAATTACTCCGACATGGAAGATTTACCGTGAGCTCGTTCTGTTAATGAAACTGTTTCTGGTCTGGAGAACTCCGTCTTGTGTCTTTAAACTAGATTTTTTTTTTCTTTCATCAGAAATTATGTATAATGTGTAAAAAATGCATGTACTTTAAATCCTGTTAGAACAACGAGTTCCGTGCACCCTGTGTTAGAGGAAGCCATCATGGACCTCCTCGCCGTCTGCTCCCGCCCCGACTGACAACATGTTAAAGTCAATCTATTCATTCTGTGACGGCAGCCAATAAATCAACTGTTGTCCCATGATCTCCCTGAGGGCCTCCGTCTACACACTCCCCACACACACACACTCTCTCGTTTCATTTGTCACTCCTCCATTCCTTCACCTCCCTCCATTTATCAATCCGTCCATCAGCGTAACACTTCATTTTCTCCCTTCTTCTATTTTTGGGTCTGTGTCCTCAGCTGGAGGCGGACTGCTGCTCTGACAACATGGTGGATTGTGATGATGTTAATTGGTGTCATCAAATCAGTACCTGCCATCGTTTGGACAGGACACACACACACACACACACACACACACACACAGAGGAATCATTCAGAACTGCTTTTGTCACAGTTTTATACGAAGGAGTGAAAAACTTTTGCAGGGAAACTAGCAAAAAGTAAGAAATTAGAAAGGCAGAGTAGAGCACTGACCTCCATCAAGGTCCAACCGTCCACTTGAGTTTAGTAAAAAAAAAAAAAATCAGGATCAATTAATTATTCCCTGGGCAATTAGAGCAAATTAAAAAATAACACCCTATTTCTCATTGTTAAAGAAAGTGATGAAATGTTCCTGGATCTGCCCCCTGATCCACATCTGCCCCCGACAATCAGTCTTTGAAAATTAAAAGAAATAATAATGTGATGTTAATTTTATATATATATATACTTACATGATTATATGTATATGATTTTTGGCTCTATCGTCCACAGCGCTTCATGTCGCCCTCTCTCTTTCATTCAATCTTTAATCCACACTCGGCTGAATTTGAAAAGAAAAATCTGCCTCATCATGAAAACTTTATATGAAAGAAGGTTTTTCCCCAGTTTCTCATTTGCAGGGTAAAGGAGTTTATTACAGTAGGAGTTATTTTAACGAGCTCACCGCAGAGCCACCACACTCTTATCAATTCACCTGATCTGCATGTGTATGGAGAGAAAGGTTGTAAGAACTCTGAATAAACAACTCTGCAAACTCAGAGATATTTTATCACACAGAAACACACAGAATTGAGCAATTTTTCTTTTTTATCGGATTTGCAGAAAGTAAAACAAACCTGATTTTTTACAAACTTCCCGCTGATGGAAGAGCTGCTGCTGCTGCACCAAAGGGAGTCGTTTGTTCTGTTTGCTCGGACTAACAGAGGAGTAACTGGTCATTTACATCTGTCGCTGCTGAAGCTAAAGTTAAATTCAAACGTCACATTTTATTCATGTGTTGCTAAGTCGTAATTATCTCAAAGCATTTACTATGGAGAGACTTATAGAGAGAGAGAGAAACCCAACAGTTCTCAGCTGATGTTAATTCATGTCATGGTGAAGGTCAGGAAATCTCTGTGGTCAAATATGATTCCAGTCCTGATGATAATTCCCACGAAGTTCATGCAGAGTTGAAGTTCACAGCCTCGTGTCGGTCGTCAGTGGAGCAGCTGCAGATTAAACCCTGGTGTGTCCGATAAGACTCCTGGTCCCTGAAGACAGACACAGAAGAGCCAGTGTGTGGCAGAGGGGTTTCACCTCTGCTCAAATGAAATGTTTTAATTTCATATCTAATTAGATTTTCCACTAAAATAAATATGTGCTTTGGCAAAAACTAATCGATATAATCATGAAACTTACCCTGTTGATTATTGACAATTAGTTTGTGTGTGAATGTGCAAATTTAATTCTTATATCTGATAGTTTGGATGTATCTTCAATCCATGAATCAGAAAAAAGAGTCGATCGATTTTTAAAAATCATAAGTTTTCACGTTGGATATAAGATGTTTCATAAATCAGGCTATGAATTATTCATGACTTAACACCCCACCCCTCACACCTCCTGATTATAGAGAGGGATCAAGCTGTTTTTATGAATGGAGGTCCTCCTGAAGTGGAGATGAGGAAAAGTATAATTTGTTTTGATAAAATGGCTTCATATTATACAATTGTACACTAGAAATCTATATATTTTTCAGTGGAAGCCATTATGTTCACAACATTATGTCTGAAACGACCCTATAGAAAATCTATAAACACATGAAATTGTCATTGAGACGGGATTTTAAAAAACACGTCATTCGATGTCATTTTAATACAAAGGAAATAACCGTGTTTGAATCCAAAATCATTGTGCAGGAGAGAGAGAGCTGTACAATGATACCTGTACAACCATAGACTACATACTACTACTACTAAATACGGTTACTTCAGGTTTCAAGAATCCAAGATGGAGATCTGATCGGCCTCCTCGTCCTTGACCTGAGAAACACTCACATCACTAACAAATCCCATTCTCTGCTGGTTTGTTTCCAAATTGCTGATATGAAAGTGATGGCTGTAGTATCAGGAATCAATCTGTGAAATTCATCACTCTGGATATGTTTTCAGTGGAAAAGCAATCTGCACAGCGTTAACCGGCTTTTTGTTTTAGTCCCTTAAAAAAGAAAGTGCCAGACTTTGACCCATTACGAGGAGGAATAAGTCAACCATGAGACTTTGAAGATTACATCACTTATCACTTTAATGCTATTGATCACACTGAGGGTTTTACTGTGACAAAGTGCGAATCGCTCCACGCCCGCTTCCACTTCAACCTTGACTTTGCGGTGGTTTTACACGAGGTGAAGATGTCGGCCTTAATGCCTGGAAACAGCCTCTTGGCCACGCTCTGTGTTTGTGTAAGTTAAACTGAACTTTCAAGAGTCAACCTCCAGGAAACCTTAAATACTAAGTGACTGTTCTTCCTTCATGCCCTTGATTAAACCTTAATGTCGTCGGTGCCTCTGAGGTTCGTGACGGAGACACGTTTGACGTTAAACAGCCAGTTCACCCAAGTTAGAAAATATATATCTCATCACATGTGGCTGTAACAACACACGGCCTGAAACATCCGAGTCTCAGATTCCTCCTCTTCCTCCGCACAGTGGAAGTGAGTGGAATTTCAAAGTATTGATAGGTTACTGCACATGACGTCCTGGATCATGAATCTAATCTTTCAGTCTTTATTAGGTTTAGTTTATTGGTTAGTTTATATACATTTCATGACGTCACTTCTTCATGATGGGAAGTTATTTATCGATCAATATCAGTGTCACTATCATTGTTGAAGCCAAAATATCCTGGATATGAAGGCGGCCGTCTTGTGTCAGAATATGCAAAGTAGGGATCGGTAGATGGAGCTTTGTTATCGAGGTCCTGTCGATGCATGTCAACCTCAGCTGTCAATCAGAACGTTTTGCCCATTGTTAGATAATCAAACAACAATTTAAAACACAAACACTTGAACATATGTGAGAAGAACTACCTTAAATGAGAGAAACCATCCACTTTGACTTAGTTAGTTTGATCCATGTCCCATCTGCTAACATGGAGGAGGTGGAGTTAGAGACCACCAAAGTCTTTGCTCCAAACATGAATTATCTGGAGATATCAAGTTTGATGAAAATCTGTCCTTGTGTTGAGTTAGTTTGTGTGTATCGTGAAATAATGACAAATCCTCTTTATGACGATCTCATTGTATTTTCATAGTTGTCACATATTGTGTAGAAACTTCATTGTCAGGCGACGAGGTTGAATTATCAGGCCACCTCTTTTTTTCCCTGGCATTTTTCTATAATAAGAGGTCAGACAGACGTGCGTCAGATTGTTTGGCCTTGGCGGAGGTATGCCGCTCTATAGAGTGCCATTGTAGTGTGAGTCTGTCCCATCTGTCCGTCTCCTCCAGTCCCAGTGTGACGAGGTAAGAAGGAGGCTCCCTGTTGTGTTTGCGCGGCACAAAGCTAATAACGCAGAGCGAGGGAAAAACGGCTCAAACTCATGGAACGCAGCACAGAGGCAAAAGAAATAACAGCCGCCGCTGTAATGAGAGATTTATTACAGAGGAGAGTGGCTCTGCGGTGCGTACGTGTGCACGTTTATATGTGTGTGCTCTAATAATCATCAGAAACAAACACAAACAAACATTCAGATGGATAAAGAGAGGAAACAAGGCCCCCTAATTGCAGGAAGGGGATAAATGGATTCCTCTGGAGAGAGTAAAGTGCCACAGCTCCCCACTGAACCACATGAACTCCTCTCTCTCTCTCCCTCCCTCCCTCTCTCTCTCTCTCCCTCCCTCCCTCTCTCTCTCTCTCTCTCCACTGCTCTTCTGTCTCTCAGCTTCTCCGTCTGGGTGGCTGCTGCTGCTGCTAATTCACTTTCTGGCTCCATCTGCACCTCTGTCTTTATCTCCCCCCCCTCTTCCCCTTTCTTTCTATCTAATCTCCACAGCTTTTCTGGTGAGAGCACATCAATATCGGTGACATTATCACGTTGGTTCGTGGCCGTTTGAGACGGCAGAGCAGACCGTGGGACGGCGGCACACAGGGGGAGCGAGGCCGAGATTGAGAGATGACATAGTAATAACAGCCGGGGCTGGATTAAAAAAAAAAAAAACTACTATTATACAGTAATTGTAATAAAGTCGAGGCATTTTATGATGTGCGGTGGCTTTAATAAATGCAGAATAAAGGTTTTTAATGAGGCATTTCTGTGCTTTGTGAGGCATTCTACTGGAGGACCACTGAAAACGAACAGTGGCACATTTACCTTTGTGTTGTGTCCCGTTTAAGTTTTTCACAGTATAAAGTACTGTGTATATACAGTATAAAGTACTGTGTATATACTATAAACAGTCTACTGACATCGTTTATACAAACACAATGGCTCTAACAGGTCTTATCATAGACTGTGTCATGAAGATGGACGACATGACCGCTAAAACATCTGGATCGCCCCCTAGTGGCTGACTGCATTATACTCCGTTTCTCCTACCTCCTCTATGTTAGCAGATGGGACATGGACCAAAGTATGCCTGCCCAAATACACTGGTACTGACAATCATTACAATTCTCATCCCTTCACCTCTCCCAGATGTTTTCTCTTGCACTGTATTTTCTGATGGATAATTGAATAATCAATGTCAGTAAATATTGTTCTGTTGTTGAGGTGCGACATCTTTTGTTTCTTCTGTGTGGAAGAGGGATCCCTCACATGTGACTCCCTCTGAAGTTTGTCGTCACTCTTGTCTTAACTTTCAGAGAAGTTTCAAACAAGATGGTGTAAACGACAATCTCCTACAGCCGGTTAAGAGAAATCCCCTCCGGCACCACCACCCTTTGTTACATTTCACGCTGCTCTGCACGTGAACATTAACGTCGTCACGTGTGTACAATGTGATGACGTGGAAGTAAGAGGCTTTAGCTTCCTGATACTGAAAGACTGAATGTTCTAGCTGGTATGGATTGATTTAAACAGGATCAGGCAAACAATAATCTCTCGCAGCTAGTTGGGGGTTAACGTTCATTTTCAGAAGGTTTTAATAAAGCGTTTGTCACTTTTTCCCGCCGAACTATCACTTAATTTCTTACCGACCACCTCTCACATCTACTCATTTCTGTGCCAGTCCTATATTTACCCTCCAAACATCTACTACTAACATCCCTAACTCATTTGATTAAAGACTTGAATGGCATAATGTGCAGAGAAATGAGGAACGGCACCCGGTCTGAGACATGTCTCAGCTTTTCTCTGTTGAACGGATGTGCAGAGACGAGGTGACGAGATGAGTGCGTTTAATAAGTGCCGCGAGTAGCTAATTATTTCTAAGAAAAGCAAGAAAGTGTTAAACGGATAATGGATTCTTAATGGAATAATAGACCCAGAGAAAAATGAGAGGGTGACAGCAGCAAGAGACGTAGTCGTCTAATTAACTCTGACTGTGGCTCCATTTCCATCACAACAGCGACGACTCGTAAAGAGAGAAATAAGATTTGAAAAGAACAGAGAAGCTGCAGAACAGAATCTGCTGAGGAGAGAAGACGCAGCAGAAACCTGGATCATTAATGTTAAGAGCGGAATGTCTCAGAATCACGATTCTTCTAAAGTAGATTCCTTCATGAGGCGTTTTGATGAGTTGAAGAGAGGTGTATAACCAAGGCCACCATCCACTTGGTTTTCACAAAGAACATCCACAGATCCCTTTCTCTCGTGGCAGCAATCACTACCTGTTCATCAGGTTTTTCCTTTTCATTTGTCATCAGCCTGTTTCAGTGGATTCTCCCCGAAGAACCCCAGAGGAAGAGGATAAATCCTATATATCAACAAAAGCCCTTATTTAAAAATTTGATGCGAGTAACAGATCCCACAAGGAGTTTGTTTCCATATTTCATTTGACTTTAAACACAGACCGACACAAAAACACACACATACAACTGAAAAAGAAAAAGACCTGGAGGCTGTTCTCTGTGATTTATTCAATAACCAGCAGGACGATCATTGTTTTGTACTTTTTTTTGCTGCTTCTGTCCTGAGAGAAAAACTAAAACATTATAAAGTAGTAAAGAGTGAACGGGTGGAATTTGTGAGTAGAAATACATTATTGACTCTGACCTTTTAGCGGCTGATGAAATGATTTCCTGATGGTAAAACCTGTCGAGCGCATAAATTATACCTGATGAGAAAATGCACTGGGTTATGGAAATGAGGTCGGAGAAAACTGCTGAGTGAGACGCAGCTCAATACACATCACCTTTCCACGTTCAATTTCTTTCCTTTTATTCATCCATTCTTTTTCTTCTTCACCCCATTTTCCCCGGCCTCTACCTCTGATCCATCTTCTCTACCTCATTTCTTCCCGTCTGTTAGGGGAGAAATGAGGCTCCTCTTCTTCTCTCTCTGGCCCAGAAACCGCCTCATGAAAACCTCGTGCAGACGTGCCTGTGAAAATCACAAAAGTCTGAGGTTCCCATGTTGTGCGACGGACATAGTCGTCATTTGTCCCGCCGCAATTTCGTAAAGAACCTAACTTGGGGTGTTATCGGCGCGTTATCGTGCAATACCGCATGCTAGCTCAGTGGATTCATAATGTTTTCGCCGTCCATGCAGACAGTCAGACCTCTTCATTTCAGCTGTGGCATCAGTGCAGTTCTTTCTCCCACGTGAGAACTTCTCTTTCACTCTTCAGTCTCTGCACCAGTCTCTCGGAATCCGTTGCGTGTGCGAGTGCATCCCGGTTACCGCCATAGATTGAATTAATTCTGGTGGAGACACTGCTAACCCTTAAAGTAACCACCCAACCTTAACACAGAGGTGACACCAAGGTTCCTGAGGTGATTCTTGACACCGTCATAACTTTTGTTTTGTCGGTGTCAGGTGAGCGACAGTCAGCAGAGTGTAGTGTGAGTTAGCTCTGACATAAAAACAGTCAAGGACTCTAAATTTAAATAATGGAAAAACCAAACAAAGGTCTCATGGGTGTGATAGATCATTTGACTCTGTCCATGTTGTTTTTCGTCCTCAAAGAGCAGCGTCTGAGTTCACGTCATAAACCACCTGGAGCATTGTGGAGGAGACAAACGTGGACCAACTGAACAAAGGAGCAGAGGACATGTGCAGGGATGCCGTTATATCGGTGGCCTGCCGTCCTCGTCCTGTGAGAAGCTGCTGTTGGCACAGTTCAGGATATAATTGTGGTTGTCACAGAGGATGATGGATGA
Organism: Paralichthys olivaceus; assembly: GCF_024713975.1. NCBI lineage: Eukaryota > Metazoa > Chordata > Actinopteri > Pleuronectiformes > Paralichthyidae > Paralichthys > Paralichthys olivaceus. The sequence continues at coordinate 2,475,544 of NC_091099.1, read as the reverse complement.
GGGCAGATACTCTCCAGTGCTGGGACACAAGTAATGACGCGCATTAGGGCTAGTTCATTCAGAAGGTAATACATTACATGGTTTATGTTAGCATATATTCAATGCAATTGCATATTACACTGCATGGAGAGTAAATGGATGTATGATACAATCATTTTAGTGTATGTTTGAGTTAATTATGGGGCTCACTCACTCTCATCAAGGTCTAGAAATTGCATGAAAATGGAACTGGCTTTAAAATAGACGACCGTGAAGGCTTTTTAATCGTAACTATTCCTTTAGCACTAACAGTACTGACCCTCGACTGTATAGCACCCCAAAACATCTGGATGGCTCCCCAGGCGCTGACAGTAGTATGGGCCATAAACTCTGCCTCCTCCGTGTTAGCAGATAGGACAAACTATAAAGTCAAAGTACACGTTGAATTACATTTTTCTCAAAGATGGTTTCTGTCATTTTTAGTATCACACTGATGTATGATCAAGTGATTCAATCTGTTATCTGATGCTATAAAAACATGTAATTCAATTGGTTGAGAGAGCGAGACGTGTCCTCTTTACGTCTGCTGGTCACGCTAGCAGCTCGATGCGGCAGCACTTCTGTTAATGCTAACATCAGTTTGCTATGTGTTGTTCAATATGTTTAGCTTGGCATATATGAGGTCATAAAAGAAAATTACGGACAAAGTGACAAGTTCTTACAATCGATCCTTTCAAGGACAGAAATGTTTGCTCCAAATTTTATGGGAATCCATCAGAGTTTCTTAGAAAGACAATTAGTAAATAAGTAAGTAAATAAATCATTAAACTCTGCACCATACCATTTAGCAGATATTGAAATATTAGTTGCTTATGCTACAAGAAAATCACCTGAGCAACATAAATATCTGAGGAGATTTAGATCTTTTAGTCTGAACCAGAGCAGTGAACTGACCAAGAGTCACACTGTTAAAGAAGAAAGATGGTTCCTGTGGGCAGCTTTAGTACAATATGGTGTCATTAAAATCAAAAGCATTTATCGTCTGAAGAGCAGGAATGTGCTCAGCATATATAAAGTGAATTAGCCAGTGGGACTTTGAGATATTTTGCATGCAGGGGTAACATTTTGTTCTGAGGGCAGAATGACAGGCTAGTGTCTGATGTGGACACTGATTGTTCTCTGTGGAGCATAGATGTGCTGATGGGTAAACTTCATGTTTATCTGCAGATTTCTTAAATAGATGAGGATTGATCATTGGAAAGACGAAGGGGTCACCACATATTATCAGGTTCTTTCTGACGAGGCCGTGTTCATTCACAGAAAGGAAACTTTCAAAGGTCAGCGTGAAACTGAGAAGACAAATGGTCGTCCTCTGTGAACATGCAGTTGATGCCGGGACATTTTTCTCTGGACCAAACACAAGGAATAATTTGACAGGAGCTGTGTTATCAGTTATGTTTTCCATCTTGTGAAAGTAAGCTGTGTGTTCGGAGCATCCATCCTCCGTGCTGCCTTCTCTCAGCGGGCTCACTCTCACACAGGAATGCAGCACTATTAGTAATGCCGGCTGCTTTTAGCCATTTGGTCTCCTGGCTGGCTTCACTCACTCACTGGCTTCAAATGAAAAGAGACCTGGCAAGCAGCTGGGGTCTCTTTATAATAACCCCGATGATTATTCCAATTGTTCACTGCGGCAAAGTGTTCATACTTCCCATAATAATAGAGAGCTCGGTGCTAATGGCTGCAGATGGGGGATTTTTAATAAATGGCGGTAATAAAATCCCAACGAAGCAACTGTGCATAATTGATGGTGTTTGTGGTGCTGGGAATTCAGTGGACAACAGGAACGGTAAAGGTGCACCGGACGCATTTTCACCTTCTTCTCATCAGACGTTTCCCTGCATGTGGTCATGATAACATCTTCTTCATAGTCTCTGTCCATCTGAACAATTACTTGTCATGACAGTTTTCTTTTAAAAGCTAAAGAGGGAGCTCGCAGAAGGTGGAGCAACCAATCTTCTAACCCCTGAGGTCGGGAGCTGATGTGTTTACTCATTGAGATCACAGTGGGAGCTTGACCATCACTTTTCTGAACGGGCTTTGTATCAGCTCAGAAATAAGCAGCTTTTTACCCGACACTCTCTGCCCTCAGGACTGGTTCAATACAAATTCATTTGGTCGTGTCATTTTGAGTTTAGCTCGGGGTTGTGTTGTGGATCAGAGTGACGCCTCTGTTCGAAAATAACAAGACAGAGACAATTTCGTGGAAGGGAGAGAAATATTTTTGTCTCTAAGGACTTTGGTTTTGATTGGCAGCTGGAAATCTGTTTCAGCCAGATGATTCCTGCATAACGAGCAATGACAGAAGTTCTGAAGAGGGCGCCGGTTTTATATTAATACATACCCACTCATTGAACCTAAAGAAAACTATTTAGATGTTTACACACTGGTGAAAGCATCTCTAAATCTTACGCACTGCCCCTTTAGTCCAAGCTGCCGATGCTGATTCAGAGCATGTTTGATCGTTTGTTTTTTCTGGCGTCCAATATGTCAGCAGATGATAACATTCTCCCACCGAACAGGTCTTATCTGAACCACTGTAGATCGAAGGTTTGAAAAGGGCAGCCCTCACCTCAAGACAAAGACAATCAATTCTTTTTCTAATCACGGACGAGATCAAGATCTGGGACGAGATATTCGAAGTCGCTGTAGCGGTGGACTCACACACTGATGTGGTTTTTCTCTCCAGAGATGATCAAGTGGTTAAATAAGTGCGAGCTTCACTTGTGCTCATGACTTTTTCCCTCCGTTATCTCCTCAGTCTCCATCTGTGTTTTCTCACTGTCTGAATAAGGGAACAAATGCTCACTCTTGACAGACAACATCAGCCCTGTGCTGCTGCTGCTGCTGCTGCTGCACATTTCAATCACAACAATGGACCCTTAAATCGTCTTTTTGGCAAGTACGTGTTTTAAGAAGCAAGCTCAAGATTTACTAAAAGACGGGAAAAGTCCCCAGGACTTATGTAGGACACAAGACCAGGGGAAAAGTTTATCCTCCACTCTTCCACTATCACAACTCCTGGGGTTCTTTTTGGTTTTAATAGAATTGAATCTGCACCGTGCGAATCTTAATAAAATACCTTTCTGTAAATATTTGTGACATCACACACAAGTTAATTTACGGTGTTCAGTATTTCGGCTTCACCAGACCCTGTTGATGTGTGAACGTGGAATAAAGTTATAAACGCCACCGTGGCCAGTTAGCAGCTGCTACATTAGCCTGATTTAAAAATGGCTGTCAAACACAACCAGAAACTCGATGGTTCGATCCCTGGTACCTCCGAAGCATTCTTGGGAAAAGATTCCGAGCTCCAAATTGTGTGATAGGAAAAAAAAAAAGTTTAATATACAACCAGGAGTCATGAACCACCATTCACTCCAGTTCAGACGCCCACCTTGCTACTGCTCTCTAGATTCATTGCAGCCATGTTGGGTAATTAGGCTTCAACAGGAAGTGGACAGGCTGGACTTCCTGGTTTGACGTGACCTGCCATTCTCCATATGAACTCACTGCTTCCTCGAGCAATGAGACACTCTTAACAAAGATGTCCAAACTCTTTACCTCCAAAAAAGTTGTTTATAACCTGCATGATTGTTTTTGTGCTTTTGTTTCTTTCCTCCCTATTTTTAACTCTAGAGGTTTGACTGTAGTTTTTCCGACAAGTCGTTATACTGTTGTTTTCTTTTGAGGTTGGCTAATTTGTGAGATTATGCAAGTGGCTAAATTCTTTTGTGGAGCTGGAGTCAAGTTTTTCCGTCATTAGATCGGGATGATGAATTCCTTCACCTCACACATACAGCACACACACACACACACACACACACACACACACACACACACACACACACACACACGACAACCGCATTGTTTGTTTACACGATCAATTACTGTGCGATCAAAACATCCAGTCTTAATAAAAAAGAATTGCTGCTTCCTATGCAAAGTTTTCTCTCTGTTTGATGCCAGGATGCCCGTAAAATCCAGCCCCTGCAAATGAATCACAGCCTTTAAACCTCTTGAGGGGTTGAAAAGGAAGACAAATAGCTTAAAAAATGAAATTAAAGAAGCATTATTCTGCACAACTGACAGAATATGTGATTCATCACTGCGAGGAAACTGTCCTCGCTGTTACGAGAAAGGCAACATGAGCGTAATGCCAAATAAATCCAGCCTGCACACGCTGCTGCCCTGAAGAAAAGCCGGCCCTGTCTAAACAACAGCTGTAAACAAACACTGTGGTTTCTCTTCCTCCTCCATCCCTCCATCCTTCCATCCTTCCACAATACCTGCTCCTGTCTCCATCTCTATGCAGATTATATTATTATGCTCAAATATTATATTTAAATGACATTTGACACATCTGCACAATGAATGCTGTCTGGAGAAGTTCCCATTTTTCCAAAATGTCCCCAAAAATGTACCACGCTTTACTTTTTACTTTTACTTAGAAAATCCTTCTTTTCAATTCGATTGCACCATAGACTCTGAATAATTTCTATAATAATAGCATGTCCCCACTTTCTCCCATTCAAGGTAGATCATCCAGAATATGGGTGCGAACATCTTGTGCAGTAGTCACCCTGTTTTTGTTCCGTCCCATTTTTGTGAACAACATATCTTCAGAGGTTTTGATTTAATCGAGGATGAAATGATTTGGTCAAAGGTCAAGGTCCCTGTGACAAAAACCAGTTTAGAAAAGGAAGCAAATAACTGTTATAGTTTGTTTGAACCTGCTGATCAGCTCATCACAGGACTACACGTTGTATATTAAATGTGTGGGATGCACATATACATAAAAAACCCTTCCTCTAGCACGATCAGGCCCAGATGTTGCAACACATGTGCCACGCCTATATGCTGTGATATTCCATCCTTGTGCCAACCTGCACATTTAGCATAGCTTGTGTGGCATTTATGTGCCAAACTCCACCTAGAGCTCTGTCAGAGCACATGTCGTCTTTTCAAACACAGGTGGAACTAATAATATTAATTATGGATGAGCTCCATTTATTTGTTCTCTGCTCTGCCACTGTGCACGCTGGCTCCCTGGCACGGTTTACTGGCACACCTGAATCAAACGAGGTTGACGAGGATGTGATTCCACCTGTTCTGTGTCCGACGACTTTATCTTAAAGAGACAGGAGCTAAAACCCAGTGTTTGAGACGGAGGCTGAACAGAGGAGCTGCAGCTACGGACAGTCTGAGGACAGTGTTTTCTGAACATTAGAGCGTGAAAACATGTAAGAGTAATATTTACTTTTTAAATGGTTAAGTTGTGAAACCAAGTGACATCAGGTGTTTAATTTCCGGGGTTATGTCTTGTGATAATGTGTGAATGATTCTGTTTTGTCCACATTTGCTAAAACCATGCAGTCTCTTTCACTCCAGAGTGACAAATGTGATATTTTCATTTTTGTGATAAACTTTCTCCTGAGGCTGCAGCAGAAAGATAAGAGTCCCCATTGAAAAGAGTGGGAAGGGAGGTAAACAAACAGACAAAAAGAGGGGGATCAGAAACAGCTGACATTTTATCTCTATTGCTGTTTTCATTGGAACATCAGAATGATTTTATCTGAGGCCTGCGTTCGGTTAGAAACCACGACCAAGCTTTCACGCCAGACGCCTATCAAAAAAGGTCAGCGCCTGGCAGACTGAGAGATAATGAAAGTTTGGAGGAGGAGACGGAGGATGGATTAGAAAGAGCCATTCTCACAGGCTTGTGTTGCACAACGCAGGAAGCAGAAATGAGTATCAGATTTTCATGTCAGTTATTCATCCACTGTCTTCAAGTGCCCTTGAGCAAGACGTCAGTATTTGTTCAGCCTTTGGATGCTGTTTAATAGCTGTTAACTATTTCATCTATTGTTTGTTTCTTTCTTCCTCAGATGTCCGACTGCAAAAATCGTCCCACTACAATGAACCTTAAGTTGTTAACTGAACGTAAGTAGAGTCACATTGATTGATGCGAATGTCTGTACTGTTATTAGATATTCGTTAGCCGACCATTGCAAACTGTTCTTTGTTGTTGCCTCCGTCGTTTTCTCTTTCCAACAAGACAAACCTGCTGAAGTGGTACAGTCTGTTTGGTTCCAGCCTTTTGGATTCTGAACCAGTTTATTCTGGATGGAAATGCTCCGTATGGTTTTATATTTGGCGTGTGAATAGGGTTGAGTATCGTTCCATTCGGATTCTACTTATCGATTTCAGTTCTCATTAATTCCTTCGATTCCTATATGTTAAAAATAGTTATTTTAACATTTGCAGAGTTGCTGCATCAAATACTTTTTTTTCACTGGTACCTGGTATTTGGGATTCAGGTCTTATTTGGAAGTATTTGGTATTTGTAGCTCTACAGAGTGAATCATAATGGAATCTCCACGAGAGTTTTGGTTTAAACTTTAAATGAAACCTGTTATTGTGTTTATTTACTCTCTTTGTGCGACTGCAAGGGAGCATTTCTCCTCTGCAAGCGCAGAGAACGTCCCTGAGTGGAAAGGTAAACTCGCAAGCAAGCGTTTCTGCTCCTTGTACAGACGGGGCTGAGAAGAGCGTGAACTCGCCTTCCCCTAAGTGCTCAACACCACCCAGACAGCTGCTCATATATATATACCACTGCTGTCAAAGCAAAAAGCTGAATTTAGAGACAAAATAAATGCTCTATGTAAAAAAAAAAAAACCCTGAACAAAGAAACACACTTTGTTTGGAATCATGTGGTTTTTGAAGTCAGCAGAATTCTGCTCACAAAGAAGGTGAGAAGGAAAAGTGACATTTGATCAAATGTCACCAGACAAATGATTTTCTTTGTGTTGATGATGAGAGACTGTGCGGTGGCACAGAGGGATTATTCAGGTATGAATTAGCATCAATTAGCACATTCTCTCTTATCCTGTCTGATTCGGTCAATCTTCATCTGCTGCACATCGGTTAGACAAACAGAAAGCTTATTTGCAGGAAATTGAACTCGGATGAAAATAATTTGTTTCCCTCCACGTGTTGTATTTTCTCCCGTAGAAACTTCAGTGTTGTTGAGTCTTTGACAGGATTCATTTCTAAAAACCGGCACAGGATGGAGAAAGTAACAGGTTATCAATATCCAAAAGTATGAAACCGGTGAAATGATATTCGTCAGCGCTTCAAAATGATGAGATGGGAACAGAAATACACCTTTTGTATCATCTCCTGAACTGATTACATTTTACTATTAGCACCAAGTTTGTGTGTGTGTGTGTGTGTGTGTGCGTGCATGCTTCTTTGTGCTTTGCAGCATTGGTAGACTGGATCCAAACCCCAGTGCAATCAGTTTTTAATTTCCCTGAAATCAAATTACATGGACGGGCAATAACCAAAGCACTGGACTATGGGAAAGTCATCTTGGAGATTATAAATCGACCCTAAAGTGTACGAGTGTGTGTGTGTGTGTGTGTCTGTGCTAAGGTGTGTTCACATGCATATGTGTGTATAATACACATTATGAAATAAAATCAGCCAGCTGGTCTTAATGGAAAACTATAGATGTCATATATGGACGTGTTAACAACTTGCTGACTGTTTCCTGTAAACTCCTCGACGAACTGTACCCAATTAATTAGGTCATAAAAAAGGACGTATCAGAAGGCCGTGCCCTCCTCCATCATTTGTATTGATCCGCTACAAAGAGCGCAAGCAGGCTGCACTCAAACTTGTTTTTCCCACAACAGTTTACTGCTAAAGTGGGGAAGAGAATTATAATAGAGTGCTTTGTGTATTAAAATTGATCCCTTGTATTCTCAAATAGCTGTTTGCGGTTTGGTCACGGCTTTGTCTCACTCGTGCGAGAAAGAAAGTAAATATTTGTGAGTGTTCTGTAATTTTGGAGCAAATATTTGATAATGAGGTCACGGTGTTGACGAGTTATCTTTTCAATGAAACCCCCTGGATGTGATGTTTGATTGGCTTCACTGTAAATGATGGACAGTGCTCTTATTCTCTTGTAGTTGTGACAGATTAGCTTCTCAAGGTGAGGTTGATGTCCCCCAGTGATCAAAACACGAAATATCTCAGATACAGGTTGCGCCATCTTGCGTTTTTTATATAATTTGGATCCAGACTCTGCAGGAGTGTCCCATCTGCTAACATGGAGGAGGTGGGGTTTATGACCTATACTGCCGCCAACCACCAGGGGGCGCTGTCTCGCCATCTTGTAACAGAATTTTGACTTATGCACCGATGATGGACGAATGATTCAAACCAAATGAAATTCTGACCTGTTGGGGGCAGCAAAACGAAACCGTGTACACAAAAACTTTACCTCCCTAAAAAGTTTCTGCGGCTAACTTCTCCCCAAACTATTCCCCAGAAACAAAGTCAAGTTAGCATTCATTTGAGCGCCACCTGACAAATGAAAAGCTCAGACACGGAGCGTCGTTGGCATTCATGTGGAGTTGTGTGTCTGTGAGACGCATGCACTGATGCAGCTGTTGTCATCCGCCTCCTCTGTGCTCCCTCTGCTTTGGGGGTTGGTTCCTTATTTAATTTGGGCACTGCTCAAGAGGGGCCACTAGAATCCATCCCCAGTATGAAATGCAACAGCTCATTTCCAACATGACAATTAATTACGCAGGAGATGTGTTTACTGCAGTGGAGTCTGTTTTCAATTTGCATTCTCTGAACGGAAGATCCCACATGTGGTTTTGTTAATGCAATATTTGTGCAAACGGTTTCTGGTGCACTACAAATTGATGCATATTTCCCAGTAAATTTTCGGGTGTTATCATGTAATATTTTCAGCTAATCAAAACGCGATTAATGTCATTAGAGTGACGGCAGGAGCTGCAGCTGCTGGTGTAGCTCAGGGCTCTGGAGAGATGCTCAGAGGTCTGAGCTCATTCTGTTGACCTCCATCTGCAGGTGGGCTACTTGTAATTAAATGTAATGATACTGACATTTAAAAGTAATTAAATGTAAATGTGAGAGTAAATCAATATTAGCGCCCCAGTTATCATTGATAATTTGTCTCTGTCTCATAACTGAACTGGACTTGATTACCAATCAATTTAACAATTACAATGATAGTTTAGTGCTGCAGCGAGCGCACTTGAACCAGCTTGTTCCCACACAGGACATAAACTGTTCAATGCACCTTCTGCATGTATCTCGTGGACTCTTTTGAAGCGAATGCACGGTTGACAGTTACAGAAGCAGCTGCACATTCAGAGAGAAGACGTCAATAAAGTTTATAAACCTGCAGAACTTAGAACCTGTCCCCGAATTCACCCCTCAGGCCTCCCTCTTCGTTTCGCTTCGGGCTGTGAAGGGGGAGTGTTGTTTCATTTCTCTATGTGATGTAGAGGTAGTAGTCATCCCGCCCTTCAATCACCCCTTCAGCCCCCCCCCAACTAAAAACAAAAAGATAGACGGAAATTTCCCGAATATGAAAGTATGAAAATCTCTCAAAATAAACATGACATTCTATTTCGTTTTTTTATTTTAATCCAGCAGCAAATGAAAATGTGATTGAATCGCTGTGACAAACGTTTCAGGGAAATCGCAATTCAGTGACAAGTAATTTTGTTTCCAACGTTATTCTAACCATGGCGATTTTATCCCCAGTGTTTTGAGTGTATTGCTGAGGACAGTTTAAAGGTACAGTGTGTAGAATTTTGTGACATCTAGTGTTGAAGTGTCATGTTGCAGCTGAACACCCCCTCACCTCACCCTCTCCTTCCAAACATGAAAAAGAACCTGTGGCAGCTTCAGTTGTCATAAAAACTCAAAAGGTGTTTAGTTTGTCCAGTCTGGACTAATGTAAAAAACATGGCGGCCTCCGTAGAGAGGGTCCCCTCCATGTAAATATAAAGTATTTGAATATAAAGGGGAATTTTCTGGGGTAATGAAAACTACAGTTCATACAATTCAGATGAAACGAACTAGTGAAAACATCATGAGGATTATTTTACATTAAATTTCTGCCAATCGTTCCCTTTCACCTGAATCTTACACACTGGACCTTTAAATGATTAGCTCCTGAAGGAAACGATTGTGTCTGAACACCCTCTAAACGTTGAAGCAGCAGCACCTTCCTCTCCACGTGTCAGCGGCGCCTCTCTGCTGTAAGAATACAGCCCAACATTTCCCCTGCACCTGTCAGATAAACTGCTGAGATCCGTTTAATGAGACGTCCTGAGCCGGTTCCTCCGTGTGATGAAAACCTTTAACCAGCCCGCAGGCTTTATTCTCCCATCTTTGTTTTGATGCCATTTTTACCTGAAGTTGCTTTTCCCACTCATTTCTCTGTCTTTGCAACATTCTTAACGAGCGTCTCACTAGCCTGAAAAAAAAAAAAAAGCTGCCATCTTTCATATTTACTGCAGAGGACTGTTCTTCGGTCTCTGGTGTCCAGAGCTGATGAGGCCTTCAGGGAGGCGTCGTACATCAGCCGAGACCTTTACGCGGCATTACGGAGGGAGGGAGTCGAAGAGGGAGCTGCTGTCTACCTGGGATCATTTTTGCGATGTAAGATTCATGTTGAGTGCATGTTTGGGGAGAAGAGAGGGAAGAGAAGCGACAGAGTGAAAGCGGAGGCAGGCTGCGAGAGATTTGAATCAATCAGCATGTGCTCCGTGGGGAAATCAGGAGAGAGCTGATTGATGGATTAGGACCAAGACATGTTCTGTCAGCTGTGCCAGCCGGCTTCCAAATCTCTGACTTAATGCAGCCACGTAGCATGATGTTCATTATCAGTTTAACCCCCAGAGTGTGGTCCGCACGTGCACACACACACACACACACACACACACACACAGCCAGAGGGATTTGGTTAAACTTTCAGGATGTGACTTGCTTTGAACCCGAGGAATTTTCTTGCCATTGATCCTCAGCTCAGAGAAAAGCTTTTGAATAAAAAGAAAAGAGGGAGTTTAATTGGCCTATTGGTTTCTGAGCTAAAGAAACCTTCAGTCTGGGATTAGTGGAACACAGAAAGCAAACTGTCTTTCAACGTACAATACTGCACGGCGTGTACAACTGCGGCATGCAAATTGAAGTACTCCGTTACTGAAGTAGCTTTTTCACCAGTATTTTAGGAACTTGAAGAATCGTGTGTCGAAGTCTGAAACTCTGTTCGATAACTTTTTAAAAAAGAGAGTCCTCATCGTCCTCATCGTTCATACGAGTACTAGTACTAGTATTTGGAGTTCTTGGCTTGAAACAAACAAGATACTTCAAAACCTACAAGTCCAGCCCTGAGTGTGACTGCAATAATTTAAGTACGCTAACGTCAGGGAACGTTTAAATTGATTCTAAAGCTAAGTAATGAATATATTTGCAGGTACTACACAGCAGAGCAACACATTCTAATACTGTCCCTGTACACAGGTGTACTTCCTGTAGAGAGCGTGTGTTGTGGGAGGGGCCAAAGGTTAGACGCCATTTTCCTCAACCTTTATATGATAATTCCACGACGTACACACACGTCTGAGATGTTTAATTCTATATGTCAGCTTTGGTCCTGCAATGATCCACGACGGTCTGAAACACTGGATGTGTGTTGTGCTCCGTGTTCAGGGTTTATACATTTGGCCCAGAAATATAATATTTAAACCACCATTCATCACAGTGCAATCATATCATTCAGCTCGACAGTCACATGAAAGTGAGGAGAATCTCTTCAACCAGAAAAAGTCTGATTGTAGCAACAGAAACAGTCGGAGCTTGTTTAACACCTGCCTCCTCTCTGACAACACCTGCACCTGTGTGAGGTTTATTTTTTTTAATCTTCGCCAACAATTCTTCCCTAATTACATTAACGTGCGTCCATATTGCAACATGCTAACGGAATAAACACGCCGAAAATATCCCGACCTGGCCACCTGTTCTCGGCTCAGTGCAGCAGATGCAAAGCAACTTTCCCCTCCTCCTTTGTTAATGGGAAACAGAACCAGTGTCGTCCTGACACATTATCACAGCAGTGGTTCTGCTCCGGAGACAGACTTTTGTTTTATTCATTTAACGGCAGTGCTTTGATTATTAGGCTGAAGCAAATTACTTTTCAAGCACAGCATCTAACAGTGTAACTATTTTTACTTTTTATTATTATTTATTATCATTATTATTATTATTCTTGGTAAGAAGTGTAATTCGTCCTCTTGTAAGTTAAGAATGAAAGTTTTTGCGGTGTCCACAGCCTCAGGGCGATGATTTGAAGAAGTTTAAAAATCCTAAATTTACATAAGATTTCCACTCGTACTCACACATCCTCAAGGAAACACACACACACGCGCACACACACACACACACTGACAGTATTCCCACTGAGGCCGCTGGCTACTGTCATACATGGCTCATTATCTTGAAGGATGATCGTTCCTCTCCCTGTAGTAACTGTGGAGTCTGCAACCCTCAGCAGACGAGTGTGAGCATGTGTTAACACGTGTTTTTTGGCCCATATGGAAGGAGCGGGTCTGAAATATTAACACGATTCATCAAACTTCTCACTCAGGCCTGTGTTTGTCACTCCTCCACGCCTCCCTTGTGTCCCCGCGGCGCCTCGTGGAAACGCCTGCGCAACTCGTTCACAAAGGACAGCAGCACCTCCGAGGACCGGCCCCGACGATTCGAGGAACACAATATACTTTCACCGTGTCAGCACTCTGTGATGCTATAAAAATCATTCTGAATAGAGGCGAGCACAGAGGTAGTCATTCATAATGGATAATGAACCCTCCCATTTATCCCTCTTTCTCAGTCCCACGCCCATCGTCTGTCCTCCTCTCCGTCTCCTCCTCTCTTTTTCCATAATGTGTAAAATACTGTTGGGATGAATATTTGTAGTGTTATTCTTGTTTTATTGAGCATAAACGGTGGAGTTGGGCAAGAATAGTGCTGCCTCAGCTCTACGCAACCTGGTGTGTAAATCAGAGCTTACAGCAGGAGGAGCTCATTAATGTGGATGAAGTGGGACAGATGCACTACATGAGGCCTGGAAGAGTGCGGAGACAGAGACAAAGGGAGGACGCTTGTTCACCGAGGCTGTAACTAAGCATTAAAATGAAAGTGGGTGAGCTGGAATCGGATGAAAAAGTGTTTTTAAAACTGCATATCTTACGGGTTAATGTTGTGATGACTTCTTGATGGTGGACGATGAAGTTCAGCCACAAATTTAGAACCACGATATTGTTCAAGTGTGATGTACCAACAGTTTGTCAGCCTGTAGAGGAGTGAACAGTGCACATACACCCCGTCTGTCTTTTTAAAGTACAGAGTTATGTGTGTCACGCTGCAGCCGTGCATCAAACACATTTCTCTTTAAAGACGGTTTCTGTCATTTGAGGTGATTCTTGTGTTCACGCTACGTGTTCACGTGTCCAGTTTGGTTTCGATTAGTTGTTTGATGTTGTGAAAACAAGGGGAAACGCCATGATTGGCAGTTGAGACTGACTCGATACCTTGGCAGCATGTCTTTCAAAGTGGGAGGAAGTGGAGACACGACGTCCTTCCATCTTCCACGTGGGTGCCATCGTACTTCTGCAGGTAACCTGAACTCACCGCAGTTTGATATCAAGTTGTCAGCTTTAAATAAAGTTGGAAGGGAAAAAGAAATAAACAACAGCTCTGAGGAACAATCAAAACGTTTGTCTTGATATCAGATGTGGAAACGAATGATGATCTTTTATCGTATTTGAGCTCACGGTTCTTTAAAACGACCGTGCGGCTGCACTGGAGCTCTTGTCTGTTCCATTTGCACATTTCCACAGTTAAAGATTCTTGATGTGACAGACCCTCGACAGGAAGTGACCACTGGATGTCCACTCAACTCCCCACATCTCATTGCCGTAACCTAGCAACACCTCGCTTGATTGAATGCAGTTCAGAGGGAACTGAGCTGCGAGACGTCCGACAAATGTCCGTCTGAGTCTTTTTTTTGCAGAGGGAGCTTCAACAAGGCTGAAACTGGGAACAGTTGGATGATAGCGGACGTTATCGTTCGTTCATGGAGACATTCGGGCCGCGCAGCCATTTCGTCAAGTACGCAGGAATTTAGTGTCTGGTGTGACTGCAGCCACGGAGACTCACTTTTTACAAAAACGCCGACACTGAGCGGCAGCAACGATATAATCTCTTTTCTAAACCGGGTTCTATAAGGAGTATGCCATAGGCCTCTATTTTAACACAGCAATGTAATTACACTGGATTAACAAGGCAAGCCAAATTGCCTGCAGCCCATATATTGTGTTGCTGCTGCAGCGTAAGAAGCATCATTACAGAAAGACGAAAATAACACTGGAGAGGAGGCGTGTACTGTTTGTCTTATTATTCCACTGACAGACCACTGATTGGGGATTAGGTTGGTGTTGGTTTCCTGTGTGTGTGTGTGTGTGAGAGGCTTCTTTTATGAGAATCGGAAATAATTGCAGCTGTAATTGGCTCTTTAGTGTACTTTGATAGGAATACACGGCTACTGTCGTTCAGGTGGGAGGCGAAGGACAAACAGCAGGATTGTTGTCTCGATACCAAACAGTGTTCCTGCTTCACTGTGGAGTATTTGTGTGGAATATTAAATGAGCTTCTTGTTATAAATCTTTTTTCTTCGATTTTTTTGTTTTGTTTTGCAAGATCAAAGTCTCAAAATCAGTGTCTGACTGAAACGCATATTGCTGCCGACCTGATTGAAACAGGAGGATCGTGGTTTCAGATACAGAGTCTGGTAAATAACCGAAGGAGTTTTTACACCGGCCGTGTTTGGCCTGAACCGATTAACACGTGTGAAATCTGTGCATGAAACCAGAGCAACGGGGCAGAGGAGGGGGGTCCTGGTCCGGATCAAAGTGAGCCGTGGTCCCTTTGGACCAATCAAAGGGAGCTGACACAGCATCAAACATTGAGGTTCTTTTTACACCATCAACTTCTCCAACGTTTTATCAAGAGACCTGAAATCAAAATAGCGTCTCCTTATATTTTCTTTCCTGATTCTTATGCAGCAGATTCACCTCATTTTCACACCAAGACACAGAATCACACGTTTCACCTTCAGAGTGCGACAGGTGTTGAGGTCATAGCGACACCTTGGACGCCCTGCAGGGGCTTTCTCTGCATTTGATATCGAGCTAATTGGAATGACCCACTGTGACTCCCACATTATAATAATAACCACATATAAGTGACATTAGAAACTTACCGGGTGGTGATGGAGCTAATTAAAAATGACTTTTCACATGATTTAAGCTCAGGGAGTTGGACAAGGTGACACAATGGGGTTACGTTATCACCCACACGCTCCATCGCTCTGTAATCTTGGTTCTTCTCATAGTCACCGCGTCCGTCCGTCCGTCTCTCCGCAGTAATGGTCAAACCTCCCTGTTGCATTATCGTCCTTTCACACAGACAGTGTGTTCTTATCATCACAGTTCTTCTTTTCCAAAGGAGAATTTAAGCTTTTCGGAAATGATTTCCTTCAAATTGTTGAATAATAGTCACCAACATTTTACTTTTTACAATTTTTAGCCACCTGAGCTGAAGAACTACACAACAACACAACCCTGGTTCCTGTTCTGTGTAACGTCTCTTGGTTAACACTTACTTACTACATATTTTATCCTCCTCTCAAATAATTATGTTTGTTTGTTTCTTGGTTTCTAAGCAAGTTTTTTCTAAGCAAATTTTTTCTTTTACATTGTGAAATTCTTTAACATTTCCAATGATTTGTTAGAGAAGAATTCATTATGACGTCCATCGTGCATATTTACGGGACTGAGATTCGTGAGTTTGTGCAATTTGGTGCAGATTTGTTCTTATTCATATTTAACTTATCTAAATTCAACCTCAGGACTTCAGCAACAAACCTGCCCGGTTTAAAGTGGAGTGGATGAACGGTACAAGAGAACGCTGAACATACGTACAGAGATTTCCTGAATCACTCTCAAACATAGAGACCCTCACAGACTCTCTGCTCCGTAATACAACATGTGTGACATGTTTCACACGCCTCTCTGTAGTTAACCCCCTCTTCATATCTGCACTGATTCCTTTCTGCCCGTGGCGTTTATTGAGTTTTTTTCCCTGCAGATGTTTACAGACAAGAGTCAAGGTATTGGCTCAGCTTCATGGGTAACATCCATCACTTCCACCACACAACCCTGAGGGGATCTTTATTACTGACAGCCCAGGTTTACCTCCACCTCACGGTTATAGCAGACACCACATGACCTCGTCTGTCTCTCTGACATCATATCTGCCTCACTTTATTTCACTGCTGTTTACTGGTGCTGCCCCGCTGCTCTGTCTGCAGGTTTTCTCTCCGAGGTTTTTCAAAGACGTTGGGTGTGGATGTAAATGGGCTCTTACCTAATTGTTCGAAATGTGAAATGGGATTGTCTCGCACTCTTGAGTGCTCCCGCGTTCTGTGTTACTTCCACAAACACACACATATTTCTAATTCACACGTTTAATGACCATCGTGATGATGAAGAATGTGGACGGAGAAATGTCTGATGCTGATTGGACGATGAGTGTGTTAAACAATCTGCACACGAACCTCGACGTCATCAGTGAGTGATACTCGAATCAAGTCTTTTGTGTTTGGAGGGTTAGAAAATGTGCGTATCCATCTGTAGCGATGAGAATACAAAGATCTTAGTCGAACACTTGTTTAATCCGAAGCTTTTGAATTCTTGTGACAAGCAGCTGTGCAGCAGGATATGAAGCAACGTGACAAGACAAAGACTATTTTAAAGGAATGGTGGAAAAAAAACAAACATTCTACTCAATGTTTGTGGCCAAATCAAGCACATTTCATTTCCTGCCACGTGCTTCTCTTTTTCTACGTTCCTCCTTTTTCCTGCTGCATTTCTCACTAATTAATAATTAGCGGTGACACGTTCATGCAGCTAAAAGGAAAAGCTCAAGTTTTGCATCACAAACATGCAGTTTTTGGGAAATCATAAAAATCTGGGTTTGATGAAAACCTTAACGACTGTTTGAACCCTTGTTTTCTCGTTGACTCAACTTTTAAGTGATGTTACCTCGACTTCAACCTTTGTTTACTTTATTAGACTTTTACATCGGTTCAGATTTAAAACCAAACCACAGAGCTGAGGGCAACTGCAGTCAGGTGTTAATTCTCTACAGGTCACTTTGAGCGGCCTCCTCTGAATTACACTTGGTCTTTTGTACCAATGTTAATTTACTGTATTGATTAGAGGTAACACACAGTTCAAGCTGTGTGAGTCTTTACCGAAGCATCGTCACTGAGTCTCCTCATGCGTCTTAGTCCAGTCGTTACAATGAGAAAGTCTGAGTGAAGCCCGTCAGTCACGAAGGAGTTAAAGTGTGAGTCAATGAGCGTTTAGTTTAATGCTCATTAAGAGACCGTGTTCAGGTTAGAAAAATTGCAGTAGACCTTTAAGTTAATTTGTATCTGCAGTCCCTGGGAGGTAAGTAAGGAAGCAAGAGGTCTGAGTCACTTAATGAAAACTTGTGTTTGAGTCAATTCCAGGAGTGGGAGATATACTGAGAGAGAGAGACCAGGAGGAGGAGGGAGGAGGAGAGAGGAGGAGAGAGGAGGAGAGAGGAGAGAGGCTGCAGGTGGAGTTAGATCTTGTCTGTGTGCAGCCTGGAAACCAGGAGCTGACTGAGCGATCCACACTGGGAAAATGACTTCATACCATAGTCTACTTTAAGTTGTTGAATTGGACACGGACCAAATCAATAAATACATTTTAGGTCATTCTTAAAACACTGATGATTGTTCAAGTGTTCATGTGTCTGATCAGTTCGGCTTTGATTAGTTATGTTGATTGACAGCTGAAACTGATTGACAGCTGAAACTGACTCGTGATCGGTCGAGTGCACCTCGATACCCCCGACTCCACACCGCGATCGTTACTGCACTGACTCCAGATGACGTCAAACGTAAGTCGACGGCACCGGAATCTGGAATGTTTTAGTCTTCGACCCTAAAAATCCAAACATTTACTGACACAGGATCCATTTGAACTTCTCTGCAGCTCAGCTAGCTGGATTGTTCTTCTGTTGTCTTCCTGGATCAAAGTTTAACTTTATACAGTTTTGTTTCTGGGTGTGTGGTTGTGGGTCTGTGTGTGTATGTGTGTGTGTGTGTGTGTGTATAGGGCTTCACAACTGCCATAGACTTTATTGGCAACACCCAAACAATTAGCCCACCTTTGTCTTGGTCTGAGATGTTGGTGCTAGTGAGACATCTGGTGGCAGTAAATACCAAACACGTCACCTTTAAATGAAAAACGGTGCATGAGTGGCACAGAATGAAGAATCGTGTGTTGTGTAAATCTCTCGGGACGGTGAAGTTCAAACTTCAAGCTCTCCTGCAGCTGAGGTTGTGTTTTGCTGAGACAGTCATTCATTTACATACATATGAGGGACGTCGTCTCTCCAGAGAATTTAGAAGATTTGAGTTTTAAACACTGTAAGCCTTTCACGGGTTTGCGCGTGTGTGTAGTTGTGTATGAGCACGTGTGTGTCTGTTTTTTAAGGCCACACTGAGATATAAAGAAATTAGTCGAGGGGGTCCCCGTTTGTCCTTGATGCTTCATTTCCACAGAAAGTGGTCAATTAATTCCAAAAGTGTATCAGGTGGATTTAGAAATATGATAATAGATGCAGCAAAATGGATGAGTTTGCTTTGGGACGACACCAGGCAATTTATGGCTGAACAGCTATTGCAACCGCTGTAAGCCTGAAAGGCCGGAGGCCTTTTACAGAGATAATAAAGGACAGCCAATGTGTGTGCTCCAGGAAAGGCTGCAGGCTGCTTCCCTGCACATTTGTTTACAACCGACTGAGAACTCGCAACAAATCGTTTAAGAAATGATTCAGTTCTGTTCGCTCATCCAAAAGATTTGAATCGTTCGCAGACGACACCACACGGTTGCTGGCAGTGAATGAAAAGTGAGGAGTGGTGCTGCAGCATCAAGTCTCATCTCCCCGGGGAATGAAAAGAAAAAGATGAGGTGGGGGAAAGAAAGGGTGAAGGTTTGTAACCTTTCACAAAGAAAGGTGTTGGATATTAACCTGTCGGCTCCGTCTGGAGACAACGAGTGAACTGTAGCTTCATATCATCACAGAGTGTTTTCATTTCTCTCCTCTTTTAGTTTGACATTTAATCAATGCAGACAAACTTTTTCCAAGCTGCTCGTGCTAAATAAGTCAGCTCCCTGCCTCTGCCTGGTGCCGGTGCCGGTGCCAGGCCCAACAGATGCAGCTTCGGGCTCCGCGGCCCTGTCTCCACATCCCTGCGCCCCACCGATGAACCGCAGCTCCTCCCCCGCTGATGAAGGAGGTGAGCAGCATTGTGCTGAATGACACGCCAGTTGCCATAATTGCAGTCTGCACAGTGTCATATTCGCAGGGTTGGCACGGCCTTTGGTTGTGTTGTGTTGGGCCCCAGTGTGATAACTTTCGCAGGGGGGCCCAACATCCCTGGTGGCTCCCCTGACGGTAGAGCGCGCGTTTGGTTTATGATTACAATAAACCCGCCCGCCCACTTCATTAGCCAAGAAAACAGCAGGAGCAAAGCCAACACATGCAACCATCTGCTGCAACCACAAGCACATCACCTGTAGGCAATGCTGGGCTGTCAATGGGAAACAGTTGTCCTTTAATCAAGGTGAAGGACTGCCAATTACCAGCCGTGTGAGACCATAATGGCCAACAGCAAGAGAGGCAACAGCTGGTGCAACAGTGAGACAAAGCTAAACGCCTGCTAGCTTCTGCTACCAGCCCTGTTCATCACAGACAACAATAAGAAAGTGAACAAACAACTCACTGATGATTTTTTAAATTGTTATTTATGACGAGGCCACAGGATTATTAAAAAACCACAAGAGTTTACGCGCTCAGCCAATCTGGTTATTGAGTGGATTTGATTATTAACGATCCAGTGCGATGATGGTGTCAAACAAGGTTTATACTTTGCGGAGTATTTCTAAAAGCCTGACTATTACTCTGTAAGCATTTAAAAAAAAATCCTGTGAATCCCAGATACTGTTCCTTTAAGGTTAAATAAGATAAGATTAACTTTATTTATCTTTTTACTGCAACATATAGTTAGAATGAGGTAGACAGGAGAAATGTGAAGGTATGAAACAGAAATAAATAGGTGATAAAATAAGAAATAGAAAATTAAATTGAATAAAAATACAGAGAATATTTAGAATACTTTCACTACAGACAGAAACATTATTTGTAGAGATACGTAAAAAACATAGTTACCAACATAGTTTGGCCTCTTGATGTTTTCTAGATCTTGAAGGGAAAGTTTGTCAGATCTTAAACTTTAGACTGTGAGTCTGTCACACAAATATCCTCATCAGTCGTCATTTAATTAGTAAAACAAAACACGTAGATGATATTTAATGTGCTGTGTTTAAAGTAATACTACTAACACACCACCAACTTAGTGTTCAGGCCGCTCTGCAGTGTATAACCTAAAGGTCATTTGTACGCGGATGTATTTAAAGTGAAATCGAAGATGTTTACTGACCCATCGACCCAAAGCAGTTGCCAGATTCTCTTCCAGTTTTTATTTTAACAAAAGTTCAGGGAGAAAAAAAAAAAAGGAGGAATGTTTCTCCTTCTTCTTACAGTTTGCTGATCTGGTCCTTTTTTTTATTTTCAAGCTTTGCTCTTCAGATTCTGTTTCCCCCGGGACGATGCTGCTGCAACGTTGGTCGGAGAGAGAGAGAGGCTCCGTCAGGCAAGTTGTTGATATTGCACAATAATCCACGGTGTTTCTCTCGTGGACCCCGGACAACATCACGTTTTAATTTCTTGCACGTGACTTCCGCGGTTCCACGACAAAATACAACAGCAGCAAGAAAGTCTACAAACACCCTCCATGATGTTTTCTTTTAAAGTTTCTGTTTCTCACTTTTTTTTTTTGCAACGGGTTGATTTTTCTCCCAGCACTCGTCGTGTAATGATTCCGGGCAGGTTGAGGAAATTTCCTGCGTTTGCTGCAACAATGGATTGTGACAACGTTAACGGAACTGTGGCAAACGTGACCTTGGGTCCCGTAAACCAACTGTGTGCTGTCGGAAGCAAAATCCTTACATGCATTCTTGCAAGAAATGTAGATTATAAACTCATGAGTGAGCAGAAAGAAACTCAACCTGGCATTCGATTTTCAAGTGAGACGTGGAGCAGGGATTGTAAATCGAAATGTGAGCGTGACTCAGAGGAAATGTGTGTGTCCAGGTGTGTAGGTGTGTGTGTGTGTGTGTTAACGTGCTGATGAAGCCAATCGCTCTGGACTTAAAATGGTGTCATGAACTTTTCCATTTTTAATATTCATCTGAGTTCCCCCTGGATGAACTCAGCAGCACTTTACTGCCCATAGAAACCCACAGTGAGGCGAAGTGCTCACACACACTGACCCTCCTGGTCAATGGCCTCATTTTGCGCACGACTGTTTTCATACGATCATAAGAGGAAGATCAGAAGTCCATCCAACGTCCTGGAGCAAAACTCTCTGTCGGTCATGAGCCGCAGCTCATTTGCGTTAATGGACTTTTTGTGATTGTTTTGGGGTCAGTGAAGAGACGGAAACTCGGTGGAGAATACCGACAAGACGCCACAGACGACTGGGGTGGAGACGAGTTGTTTTTGGAATTTTAATATTTAAAGTCACTGCACCACAGTCGAGACTCTGTGACTGTGCATAGCAAAATATAAACACTGAATTAACTCAGGCGGAGAAGCGAGGCTGCACTTGCACTGGTTCTTTGTCATTTCACGGGTGGCACGGCTGTGCAGTGTTTAGCTCTCGGTTTGAATCCTGCTGCAGAGGTTTCCTCATATGAATGTTTTCTACTTGGAATTGTCCATGAGTGTGAACGGCTGCGTGTCTCTGCATGAACCTGTGATACGCTGGTGACGTATGCATGTGCCACCAGTAAATAGGCCTCACCAAACGGCCTCTGTATATTTCAAACCACGGATAGATGGATGTTTATGTTTCACAATAACGGACTCATTCGTCCTGCTGATTGCCAACGTGTCGTCCTCCTGAGCCAGTTGAACGATGTCGGGCGCAGGTAGATGCAGTGAGAACTTTATCAGAGGGGAAACCAGGTTTACTGACAGACGAGTGGGAGAATGCAAGCAAGTTATTCCTGCAACTCCAAGGGGGAAAAAAACAACAGGAAGACAAACAGGATACGAGATGCAGGTAGCTGGTTCACGAGGAATCACCAGGAACTTAAGCTGTAACAGATGCTGCGGAAAACATGCAGGAACAAACGCAGACAATGTGATGGAGGATGCATACTTCCATGATCACACTTGTAACATGCGGTGCACTACAGGTGTCAGGGTGGTGCAGTGATGTTTAATGAGGATCCTTCAGATCCTGATGATTCAGGATCTGAAGTGTATGTAGAACACCACAGTGTGTCTTGTTGTCCGACTGCTCCCGTGCACAGATCTTTTCATCTGTCCTTGAATCTCCGTGTGTAGCTCTCCTGTCCGTCTGTGCGGCTCTAGTTTTACTGTGGATTTTCTGACTGACAGAGCATCTGTAAGGTTATTAACTTCTATCAAATATTCCTCAGTTCACCTTCCTTCCTCGGAACAGAGTCTGCATTTTGGATCCTGAAAAACCATTTTTACCAATGCAGCTGGAATATAAGGTCTTGAATTGCAGATCAGTTGTAGATAGAGACTCCTCTGTCTCCAAATGTCAACTCATTTATTCCTTCCTGTGTCGGAAACACTGGCCTGATACTGTGTCACGATTTAAAAATGGCTTTTTCTTTACAACTATAATCTTCTGTGATACATGTGGGGCATTTAAAAGAGCATATAACATCATCCCGTGATCTCATAGCTTGTGGTCTACCTTGTTACAGTATTATGTCTAAAAGGAAAATGTCTATTCAGAAAATTAAGGATTTTTACTTTTGGAAAAATGCGGTTGATCTCTAAAGATTATAAGTTTTAAAGTTTCTCAGATCAGAGCTCTGGAACAACGCTGCCAAAAATCATTTGATCTCTGAACAGTGGCTGTTTTCAACTCAACTCAAAACTCAGGGTCGATGTTTCAGAACTTTTTTTTACCAACACGACAAGTTTAAAACCCACACACACACACACACACACACACACACACACACACACACACACAAACAGCTGCAGTTTAGAAGGAAAACAATTCTTCAAAACCGTGTTTCAATGACGCAAAACCTTTTTTATTATATTCAAACCTTTCAAACTCCGAGTTTTAACCTTTCAAAGTCTTTTTTCTGTTCTGTCTTTTATCCCATATAAGCTTGTGTTGTTTATTTCTTCACCCTTTCTTATATTTATTCTAATTCTCTAAAGTGACTCAGTTGTGTTGTTCTCAACTCAGCCGTAAATTGGTGGTCGATACTACGACCTGAAGTGAAATCTTTGGCTCTGTAAGCACACAACGACCACCCTGTCACACACACACACACACACGCACACACACCCTCGTCCAAAGCTTGTTAAATTTGATTGACAGAAGCAGATATCAGTGGTGAGTGTCAGGGCGGTGGAACAGAGATGTCCATGCGTGGCGACTGCATGAAAGCAATATCCACACACACCGTTATATCTTCACCAATTTGGTGTGAGTGATTTTATTCAGCTGCAGGAGGCGTGAGTTCATGAAATTATGGCTCGTACTTGGAAATAATTGTGGGCAAGTGTGGCAGACGGACATTTTCTAATAGGTGTTCAGTCCCTGTAATTTGTTGGCAGACGAGGCGGGGATGGGTCTCGTCTTTTTGACGGAACAGACAGTCATTAACATGTCGTTATCGTTCATCATCTGTTTCAATGTGATTTTCTCTCAGTCTAATTAATGAAACATGTCAATCAGAACAGTAGCCGCAGGAGATGTGACGGACATTCAAGTTCTGACCCATGGTGACGCCACCCACTGGTTTGTGACTGATTTAAAGCCTTGAGGTCGGCAGTTCGTCCGGTGCCATCTTTGCCAACCAGAAGTAACCATGTTGAGAGCAGCAGGGGGTGGAGCCTGACTGACGGACACTGCACGCCCACCTACACCTGACACCTGCACCCATTGGACGGTTGCTAGCTGTCAATCGCAAGGTATCCACGCCTAATTTACAGAATGACCGTCAGCTCTTTTGAAAAAGAGTTGAAACCAGGAAAATGTTTACTGACGTTATAAATCAACTTCATTTTCTAAAGACGTCTGTAGAAACAACCGGAGGAGTCAGCTGTGAAAATGAAGGTTTCAGGCATATTAGCGTCGGCTTCTCTCTCCAGACCCGGAGCCTTCGCCCATTTGTACAGACAGTGAATGTTACGCTCGCTTATCGATACAGAGCAGTGGAATAATCAGTCATTTTTAAGTTAAGTTCTTCTTGTTTTGTCTCTCCTGCTCATACAGTCACAGCTGGTGTTGTCGGAAAAACCGTGAGTTGACAAACACATTTCCAATGACGCAATTAACACTAATTACAGCAAAGCTTCAGGGTGCATGTGCAGATAGACACACACACAATCACACTGACAACTAAACACACACACAGATGTTACACACATAATCAAGCATTCAGATTGACAGACACGGTGCACGGTGAACTTGTGTGTGTCTGTGTGTGTGTGTGTGTGTGTGTGTGTGTATTGCATGTCCTGCCTTCCTCAGTGTTTCACCACAATATGATGACACGTGTGATGGATGTGTCCTTGACAGCAGAGATAACAGAGTTCGCTGCTCGGCCTTGAGGCCAAAAGGTTACAAATGACATTTAATAACCTCGTGGAGCAGAGAGCCAATAGAAAGCCTTCCTCTGCTTTCTGCTTTGTAAACTAGTTTATGTTCAGTATTAGATACAGAGGACGAAATCAAATGCTTTCATTTCACATAGAGATCATATTGTCTCTGAGCTCTCCGCTGTTAAACGGACATGTAGAAAATCTCCATCCCATTTAACAGTGGATAAAAACATTGAAATGACTCAAGTTCAAACAGCACGATACATGTAAGCATCTTTTAAAAATCAACCAATCAATTATGAGTGACTCACATTATCTAGAGAAAAGAGAAAAGTGTGTCTCTGGAAACTTTCTTCACTTCCTGTGAAAACCTTTTTCGACCTTTTCCCACAGAAACATTTGGCCTGACTGTGGCGGGACCAGCACAGGTGCACTCCGTTGTATTAATAATGGTTGTGTTACATTGAGATGTGCCAGTAAACCCTGTCAGGGAGCCAGTGTTCAAAACAGCACAGCTACTGGCACGTCTAAGTGGAACGCATCCATTATTCAATCAGTCACACCTGTGTTTGACTCACAGAATATCTGCAGAGAGAATGTTCTGAAGCTTATTCTGTTTCCTGTCGGATTTAGACGTTTGTAATTCAATTTAAAGCGGCTTTAAATCCACCTCACGTTTGGCTCCTCACTGTGGACAGTAGTGCACGGTGAGGCTTAGTTGGCACGTTTGTTGGTGGACAAGATATTTGTGCTGAGTGCTCACTACTGCGCTGAAAGATGGACGACACGTCTCCACTTCCTCCCTCCGTACAAAGACGAAGCCGCGCTCTATTTGCAATAAGTAATCAAGGGACGGAGTCGCAGTATCGAAGTCCAGCTGATGCACAAAGCACAGTTTGAATTGGGGCGTGGTAACCATCTGACTGACAGCTAGAACTCACCAATGGGTGCAGGTGTAGGCGGGCGGGCAGTGGCCTCGAGCTCTCAGTCAGGCTCCACCCCCTGCTCCTCCAAATACGGTCACCTCTGGTTTTTAAAAAAAACAACAAGATGCAGAAGGTTTTAAAACGGCTGCTCACAAACTAATGGTTGATTTACTGAAGTGACCGATTGGCCTTAAAGCGCTTCACAGTAAAGTCATGTTTATCTTACAAACAGGGACATTGACTCGAGTAAAACTGTGAAAACTCACTTCTACTCCAGTGAAATACAAGACGACACGAGGATATGTTCCCTCAACGAGGAGCACTTAACCTATACAATGCAGCGCATTCAGTCCATCTTAACGACCCGAGTCAGAGGAGAAAAGGGCTGAATTGAAGCAAACTCCTCTTATGAGCAGAAAAGAAAAAAAGTGTGTAAAATGATTAGAGATTCTATTACACACTTGAGCACCATATCAAGAGGCTTTTCAGAACCCTCATAGTTCACTGGGGGAAATGACGTCCACACCGAGATCAGTGCAGTTTTCATATTTAAAACACCCTTTTGGCCGATGCCTCCTGCGTTAGAAACTTATCACCCTCATGAAAGTCTTGCTTAAGCGAGCGAGTTGACGCGTACTGATGATGTGAATGCGTGTACTGTGAGAGTGGCTGGTTGGAGACGAGGAAACACATTTGTTCAGTCTTTAATTTCACAACGCTGCACAAACGTGCAGGAGCTGAGGTGAAGTACAAGTTAGTCTTTTTCAAAATAACAATTTGAGCCTTTAACTGGTGAAAAAGAACGAATCAGGTCGATATCTCATGGACTGTCGCCGTTTAACTTTACCCTTCTTCTTTGCCACGGCTGCCGGAGGAGGTCATCTACTGGACCAATTTCCAAAACCCACATCCTTCATTCCCTCTTCCCTCATTGCATATCCATATCCCTTCATCCCCTCTTTCCTCATCTCTTACATCCCTTCATCCCCTCTTTCCTCATTGCATATCCATATCCCTTCATCCCCTCTTTCCTCATCTCTTACATCCCTTCATCCCCTCTTTCCTCATTGCATACCCATATCCCTTCATCCCCTCTTTCCTCATCTCTTACATCCCTTCATCCCCTCTTCCCTCATTGCATACCCATATCCCTTCATCCTCTCTTTCCTCATCTCTTACATCCCTTCATCCCCTCTTCCCTCATTGCATATCCATATCCCTTCATCCTCTTTCCTCATCTCTTGCATCCCTTCATCCTCTTTCCTCATCTCTTGCATCCCTTCGTCCTCTTTTCCGTCCTTCCCATACCCACATTCCTCTATCCTCTCTTCCCTCCCTCCCTCATCCCTTCTTATTCCGTCCGGAGCCCACCTCTCGATGTCTCCATGGCTCATAATTAGTTCGGGTGGAATGATGCTTGAGACAGAACCCCCTCCCCCCTTGCTTTAACTCTCACTTGCTTGGTCTCCAGTGCGTCCTTCCAGTCCTCCATCCATTCATCTTTCCTCAACCATTAAACCCTCTGAAGCACATGTCATCATGGCTTGGTTCTAGACTAAATATTCTACAAGAGAAATCTACCCTGAGCCTGTAAGCTGGATGCATATATATAAAAGAAAAATAAAGTCATCATCACCAACTCACATGAAGTTCAAGAGGACAGACTGTTAGATCTTACCCCGATATTGATTTCCTCAAGCTGTGAGGAAAAAGAGTTGGGTGTTTGAGTGCAGGAATGTTTCTGGCTCGTGTGCAAGCAGGTTGTTTTCATTCGGAAAGGTCAGCGGGTTGTTTCTGACTTCACGTCTCGGTCAAGACGCTCCAGACGTCAGCCATCCGTCAAACAGTTTATAGTGCAGAGTCGATCCAGATGGGATCCGTCACAGCGAGACGTCCAGGGCGATGCTGTTTAGTTTCACCACCTTCAGCTCCCCTGGTTAGACGTGCACATGTTCAGCATGAGGACGTGAGGCAATGAAAAGTCACTGAAGCTCATTTCAGTGAGGTTTTGTTACTTAAGCAGTTAAAAGCAGACGTCCATCATAATTACCGTGTTTCAAATAAACAAGGAAAGTCACAGTTAATCCGACCTGTGCGTGAGTCTTTGCTACTCAGCCAGAACGAAAGACGTCAGGATTACAAAATGTTGCGAAGGAAACAAGATAAATGTAATAATCCAAAAGGAAATGGATCAAAAATATCATCAAACTTCAACTTTTTTTTGCTTCAGCTGAGTCCAAACTGCACATTTAATTTGAGACCTTTAAAAGCTCCGCATTTCCATAATCCCTCGCACTTTTCTCTCCACGATAATAAAACTTGAGGAGATGGAGGAGTAAAGGGGCACGGTGATGAGGTGAGTGACAAATTTACTAAGTAGCTGAAGGGGAGCTGGAGGTGCACAGACACTCTGGCGACACCCTCTGGTCAAGAAGTCTCCTGGTGTGAGTGCATGTAGTCTGTAAAAATGTTTATAAGGGATCAGAGTCTGTGATGAGGGAGGATGAGGGTCTTACATGTATCGTCCTCATCAGAGTTCCAGGCTGTAGACTCCGCCTCTGCTCAGGTGTCCTTGAGTGTGTTGTTTTTACAAAATGCACAAGTTGACTTTATATTTGTAACATCAACCTATCGTTTAGTGATATTTAGAGATGGTCGTTGCTATTTTTTATTATGAAACAATCACCCGGCCCGAGAAAAAGCTTGATTACGCACAGCAAAGGATCAATAAATTGCATTTTATGGAAACTGTTTGTGACGCTGTTGAGTTTAAAATCACGTTACTGGAGGTGGTGATCTCCTCCAACTCCAAAGTTCATCATGAAATGTATTGAGAAGATGTTTAAATGAAGATCTGTGGTTATTTTTCACAAAATTGTGACGCAATCTTGGAGCCAATAGACGCGTAAATGCGCACAGATTTTACCTTCCTCGTTTACTTTTAATGGAACTCTGCGTCTCACTCTTTATTCAGCGTTGACCAGATGTAATCATTATATCTTCCAGCTCACATGCAGCCGTGGAGAGAACTTCAAATGTGTTAATGTGCGAATCTGAACAGCAGGAGGAACATTTCTATTTTTCCCCAAGAGGCAGCTCCATGTGTGAGATCCACACACACACACACAGACACACACAGACACTGTGTGGGTGTGTGTGTGTGTCAGTGGAGGGCTGGCTCTAAGCTTTTAAAGTGCGGAGCTCCAGTCTGGACCTTCCCTCGCCGCGTCCCCAGCGCCCCCAGTAGTTCGGCGGCTCACCGCTGCTTCCAGACCCTGTCACCTCCACCCACTGGTCCGGACACATCGGCAGCGGCTCCCCCTCTCCTCTCCGCCGCGGTGCGCCTCGGACGCGCTCTTCTCTCTTCAGGATGGACTCGTCTCCTTGTCTTCACCTCTCGCTCCGACTGTGACGCTGCTGTAGTTTGGTTGGAGTTCGTGTGGAAGCAGCGGATCCACTGGTTTCTTCTTCTTTGTTACCGGACTGCCGCTGCACTCTCACCCCCGGGCTGCAGCTCCGAGATGGGAATGTATTTGCATCTGCTGCTTTTGCAGTATTATCTCCTGACGAGTTTTGTGTGCAACGCCGTCGCCTTCGTGGAGGAGCCCTCCGGAGGCAGGTCGGACGGGTACTGCGGGCGGATCCTCCGGGCTCAGACCCAGGGGACCCGGAGGGATGGATACAACGAGTTCAGGCTCAGAGTGGAGGGGGACCCGGAGACCTACAGGCCTGGCAGCACCTACAGAGGTAGAGTTTATTCACAGAGTCCATTTGCGCAATCCGTGCGTAAACCTGCGCCAGATTTCACCAGTGGACTCTTTGTTTTAGTTGGAGAAAAGAAAAGTGTTTATATATTTTTTTTTTTCTGTGTTTATTTTTGCTTTCAGGAAGCTTGACTATATCCAGCCACCATGTACTCACTAACAAAACAAGGAATAGCCATAGACACCCATTGTTTTGGACATTGCAGGACGCACATTCCCAAACTACCCAGTCTCTGCAGCCGGGATTTGATAAGGCTACTTAGTGTTATAATGTGTGACCTATATTCACTTCCTCTCCTCTTCCTGCAAACACACACACACACATACACACACATAGAGAGAGAGATCTGGCTCCAATTAAGCTGAGTCCAACAAATATAAAGTCTCTATCCAGCCTGGTGGATTTGGCAAAATAGAAAAAAAAAAAAAAAACTTTCCTCTATTCACTGAGATCCCTGTAAGTTCTAAAAGTAAGTTTTCAACTCAAAATACAAAACTTTAGTGTCTTGTTTTGTTTAAAATCGTTGTGTTTAACTGAAAGATTCAATGGGATGCTGTGATTCTAACACTAAACCTTGGCGTGCTGCAGTTCTGATACAGGTTTCACACACAAGGTTTGTAAATGAACGGTCACCTTGTCTTTAAGTCTCCAAACTGCGATCACACCAGATAGTGCACTGTTTTTTTTTTCTCTGTGACGCCCAGGACTAAACTCTCATCAGCCATCAGGGACCTGTAAAGACACCACTTCACTAAAAAAGAAATTATTCCCCAAACCTCAGCTGCCTTTAAGTTAACTTTTTTTTTTTTTTTAATGGTTGAGATTTGTAAAATATTGACATCTTCCTTCTCAGCACTGGGGGGGAGGGGGGTCAAGTTTGAAGATAAATGGGCCGGTGTGAAAATGCAAGGTTAGGGGGCGCGAGGGTGAGACGACTACAATTCTGCTCACATCTCATTATATGGCTCCTGTTCCCAGCGCCGAGCTCCCTGCCTGAGATTTATAGCCTCTTTTTAATTCTAGTGTCAGATGATAAAGTCTTACAGCCCTCACTCTCACATCACACCGAAGCCAAACGGCTGGCAGCCCTCACATGTGTCTCTGTAACGTCTTGTGGAGGGGGGGCGACCCACGCCGAGTGCCCCCCCGATGTGTCAGTTTCAAGCCTCTTTGCTGCTCGGTGTCCCTGTGGAGTAAAACACGCTCTCTCCTCCTTTACAGTCGTCCTCCTGACAGCCAGCCCTGCTTTTTTCAGAGGTTTCACCCTCATCGCCCTGAGGGAGGGCCGAGAGGGCACCACGGCCGACGACTACACCGGACAGTTCCAGGTAAGAGGGAGCAGGTGTCGAGGGGGGAAATCATGATTGAGTTTTCTGGGAAACTTCATAAAAACATGAAATCATTTGCATGCTTCAATGTCGACTTAGCTGCTCCCCGCTGTCTTCTGATATGGAGGTTAAAGGAGGCGTTGCTGAAAGATGCAACGCAGCTCCCCTCTGGAAGAGGCAAGGAGAGCTCTCCTGTTGTGGAGGGGGAAGAAGAGAGGAGAATGGAGTTGCCTCTTCAGTGCAGCTCTTCCAGGACGAGGCAGACATGGCATCCGTCCCGCTAAGTAGCAGATATTTCTTCCAGCAGAAGAAGGAGGAGAGGGGAGGAGAAGGCGGAGGAGGAGGAGGAGGAGGAGGCATGTGAGGACAGAGAGAAAAGAGATTAACAGAGAGAGTTATAGAGAGAGAGAGAGAGAGATGTAAGATGTTTGGTTCGGTAGTAACACAACTCCCACTGAGCCGCACAGAGCTCCGGAGGAGAGAGCCAGACTTCCTCAATTACCTCCCGCTCAGTGTAAACAGGAACACACATCTGTAGCTGTGTTTCCACACTCTGCTCTGACCGAACGGAGCAGGAGGCAGCTTCCACGAGGACGCAGAACGTGTTTCTCGCTGGCTCCACCAGACCTCTTAACCACTTTGAGGCAAACGATCACCAGAGTTTGCAGTAACGCTGCTTTTTCCTGCATCCAGACTGAAGAGAGAGAGAGAGAGAGAGAGAGAGAGAGAGAGAGCGTCTTCACTTCCTGTGTTTGTTCCTTTGTTTCCTTTTGATCTGGTCAGTTTTGGTTTCACATTGTACTTTAGACACTGAAGAATCTGACGTACGTATACGTCATCATCGCCGAGTCCAACTATTCTCTGATTGGTTTGACATGTTGTCACACTGAGCGAGGTGCTTCATTTGGTTTCCATGGTAACATCATGATTATGGTATCACCAAGTGAACGTCCTCCTCGACATTATATATCGTCGGGGGTGAAGACCGCAGCTCCTTCCTCTTCTTTTTCTTGTTCTTCTGTCGTTCATTTAATGCTGTCTCTACTTCCTGTGTAAACGCTCTGATCCAGACCTCCGACTTTGAATCCGACTCAATTGTCGCTGCTGATATTTTGATTCAGACCGAACTGAGAAGTCTGAAGTTCTGAACAGAACGAGGAGTGAAAACCTCTCGTCATGTACCAGACTCTCCATGATCGTCCAGGTTCAGTCCAGGCGGTAACATCTGTGTTTGGCCGACGTTGAGACTTCTGTCATCCCTGAGGTTTGCACTGAGACTGCCGTGAACAGAACGGCTCCCGATCAACTAACGCAGTGTCCCCGTTCTACACATCTGTGTTTGTCCGGTGGTGATGCTGCTGGAAGTTTTCTTTCGTAAACTGTGAGCGTGACCTGCAGTCATTGAGCCACAGCAAATAAAGAGCTGCTGCTGCTGCTGCTGCTGCTGCTGCACAAAGAGCTGTTCACCTGTTAATTCAAGGTTCAGTGGAGTTGAGCAGAACCTACACTGCAACTCTCTGGGAGCTTAAAAATAGACATGACAAGAGTGAAGCCGATACGATGAACACTTCTCCAGATGCGTGAGAGACATATTTATACAGACAGACAGAGATTTCTGGGTTATTAGATAAGATTAAATATTTAAACCATCAACCATCGTGCTTGTTGGAGCTGCTAAGCGTGTTTAAGATGATTTACTCACTCGCTGTCAGTGACGGAGCTCCAGCATCGTTCTTGTCTGAAGTGAAGCCAAACAGTGAAGTGACCTGTCTGCATTTCTTCATTGTGTGTGCCTGTTGTTTTTGCCTCTTAATGTGCTGCAGACGCTCACAGCAGCGTCGCCTCTGGGTCTACTCTCAACTTTTCCGTCCACTAAATTATAACGAACGTGTTTGCACGGCGCCCTGTGATAGAATAATTAACAACCACGGGATAAAGAAAACGAAAAAAAACGGAGGCATCAATTAACCACGGAGCCACAGGAGAGTAAACACCAACAATTATAACAAACTGTGCATCGATCTGTAAAACTGAGAGAGAGAGAGAGAGAGAGAGAGAGATTTTGTGTGTGAGCTCTCCGGGCGGAGAAAGTCTGTTTTATTTTTTAACACAGAGTTTGGTGCAGAGACGTCAGCACGGCCCTGGCTGAAGGTGGAACAGTTTGTTGCATGAGAACAAAGAAGTAGAGTAGCCTCGTTGTGTTGTAGCTCGCAGCAGGACCTCAGGTTTAAACGGTTTCGGACCGGGCTCGCTCTCCTCCTCTACTTGATTTCCGCTCAGTGCTCGATAAACACCTCAAGTCTCAAACTCAGTGTCCCGGCAGAGTCTGGAGCGGGGCTGAGACCAGGGAGCGGAAACTGGAACATCGTGGGCTGAGCTCGCAGCGAAATTAAATTTGACAATCTGGCCTCGCAATCTGTTTAACACATATTGGCAAATCCATCAGACGCTCTTGGTTCCGTAACTGACAGTTTTAACTGACACTTCTATCCACACTTGAAAAACGATGGCGGCCTCTTGAGATTTCAGAACACAGTCTGGTGTTTGAAGAATGTTTCTGACGAGTTGACTGTCCTGTCTCGTGTTACTACACAACCACACCGCGTCACTTTAATTAAACTTTTACTTTCAGAAATTAGTTTCAGAACGATTTCCTTCATTAAATACAACATCATTTATGTCCCGTTGATATTAATGGCTCGATAAGAGAAGATGCACCATGACAGTAAGTTTGCCTTTTTATCTAAATGACCGCAGTCCATCAAACTCTGCCGAGCCTGACGTTTACTTTTCCTCCTTAGAAGCTAAAAAAAAAAAAAAAAAACTTTAGGTATCTCCTCTACATACATCATCTGAACTCAAGAGATTTCATCAGAGCTTGAACTCGTTACCAGTCTAGTTGTTCCGTCAGGTGACGAAAACCTAAAAACGTCCTTTCCCAGCTCAGTCGGGACTTTGGGAACAACTAAATTTCAATTTCCATTTCACAGCTCTGGTCTGTTTTCAGTGGTAAATGATGAGCTGTGGTCCGATTCACATGATCACGTTTAACACTCGAAAACAACAATTCATTTTCCTGACAAGTTAATTCTGAAGCCAGTTTCGCAAAGTCACGACTGTTGTTGTGTGTGGTGGTCGAGCTGAGTCGTGGTTCCCCGCGTGGTCGCTCTCCCTCCTCGCTCTCTGGTTCTGGGCTGTTTCTGGCAGCTGTCCCGGAGAGCGCCCGCCTGCTGCTTCGCTAAGACACAACGACGCACATCCACCACTCATTGTTTTTTTCCCTTAAGCAATAATCGTCTCTTTGTCCCTGTTTCCATTAAATGACTTGTGTGTTAATGCGTGCGACCTCAGAGAGTGTATCTGTGAGCGAGCATCTGTGTGAACGTGAGAGACCCACTATCCCACTGAGGCCGCTGTCATTGTCTGCTCGGAAATGTGTGTCTTTGTGCTTATACGTGCACCAAGTGGGTGTGCGGGTATATGTGTGTGTTTTTCCCAGCCCTCTTTGCGGCCGCGTCGGACGTGGGTCATATTTATCTAGGCCAGCGACGTGTTATTGCTCAGGGAGACAAATGGAGCTTGTTTGGATAAGGGGAGAGATGAGCAGACATGAGATATTATCTTCCTTGTTTCTGCACAGATTATCTGGCGTTCAGAGTTTAGCCCGGGATAAACAAACCCAATCAGTTTAAAGTGCCACGGCTAAGTCACAGGTTTTAGATCCCGGCAATTATGTAAGCCGAGCAGAGCTTAGGAGGCTTTAAAGAAAAGGACATGTAGGATGTGTGCAGGGTTGTAATGATGGTGACCTGATATGCTGCACACTCAATCACACTCAGAGGCAATAATTACTTTAGCATCACATCTCAGCACCGAAAAACCACAGAGTCTCGCTCGGCTCCTCTGTTTTTCTGATTAACAGCAGTTTGCAATGATGACTTCACTTGTTTACTTCATGAAACTTCCTGTGTGGCATCAGAGAACAGTTTGCACAACTTTTATTTATTGTACTTGACAAGCTGGTTGGTTCAGATGCTCGAGGTTTGCACAGATAATGTACTCTGCGCCGATTGGAGCTCGTTAAATTCATTATGCATCAAAACCGTGAGTCGCTCTCCGATTCTCTCGGGGTTCAGTTGTTGCTCTTCAAGTGTCTGAGAAAATGAGCTCTTGCAGTGAAGTGACAAATTATTAAGAGTTAAGTGGATTCGTACGAGAGCCGGACCGAGGTGGATGTTTTTGGCAATAACAACGATGATGTCTGTGCTGTTGTCTGTTGTGTCTTCACTAAAGCTTCGTCCAGATGATGAAACATGTTGTGGCAAAGAGCGATATAATAGTTTTTCTTTTGTAGCACTAAGCCTGTGTCATAAAAGATTTTCACTTCCCCCCACGTTGCATTTGTGCAGCTCTGGGTCGTTCAGTCTGTTCCCAGTGTGCGTTCTTAAGTCAAGGTGACAGACTTGTCTGTCGTCGTCTGAGCTTTTCACACCAAAAAAAAAAAACCTCAGATAACGTCGCAGCCTCAGACGAGAAAAACAGAGACGAGAAAAGGACGTGACAGACGTAAAAGAAGGGCAAGGAAGAAATGATTTGAGCACAGAGACAGTCCATTTGTGTTCGTCTGCATGAATACAGATGGCACACAAACACTCCTCTCTTTGACAGCTCATAAAAACTTTAACTTTCTCTTAAAATGACCTCGACAAAACAACACGGCTGCAAAGCTGTGGATGTAACAGGAAAAAGTGGATTTTTAAAAAGAGCTCTGGGGTCATTTTTACGAATATTAAACAGCAGACGAACAATACGCTCACTCTTCTCCTGTGTTGTTTTGTGTAATTGAATGCCAAAAGCCACAGAATTGACTCCATTTGTTATGGTAATAAATTTGCACACACACACACACACATTTGGTTTTTTCACAGGCTAACTGTTTGGGTATGTGCCACTGCCGTCTCGGTCGGGTGGCTCCGATACACAATGTGAAATGATGCAGTATCGGCGATAGACCCGAGATCTCTCTGGTATTCAGCAGCGAAAGTGCTGCTTTGATTGATGGAAAGCTCGCGGCAAAATGACGGCGCCTCCGAGGTCTTTCGTGGAGACAAGAGAACTTTGTTACTTTCTGAAAATAAGCTCATCTTCAAGAGCTGATGTGACATTTCAATCTATCCGTCTGTCTGCCTGCGCTCTCCCTCGTCTCCACACGCCAATCCCAACGGTTTTAACTGCATTCAGTCCTCGGTAACTGCTTTGCATTTAATTAGGAACCTGCAATGATTGTGTGTGCACTGACCAACACACACACACACACACACACACACACCAATATCACTCTTATTGTCAGTTTTCTCAAGGAATCCTGGGTGTTTGTTAAAGCCTGGGTTTGCCTTGTCCGTCTCCTGCTCCCTCTCTTTGTGTGTGTGTGTGTGTGTGAGTGTGTGTGTGTGTGTGTGTGAGTGTGTGTGTGTGTGTGTGTGTGTGTGTGTGTGTGTGTGAGTGTGTTTGAACAGGCCTCTGCATTTGCTTGTGCAGGCCGACTGAAGCATCTGTGTTTACCGTCTCAACAGAGAGAGCGAGATTGAAAGAGTAAGAGAGTGTTTGAGATAGACAAACTGTGGACACACACACACACACACACACACACACACACACACACACACACACACACACACACACACACACACAGACATACCATCCTCTGCAGTGAAAACAAACGCTCCTTTGCCAGTCTTCCCACACTCCCTCTCTCTCCCTCTGTCCTCCTTCCATCAGTCTTCAATGTCTCTCACTGGTTTGGTTGCAGAGATCAGAACTTCTCCGATCGGAGCATTCTTGATTTTTTTGAAAGTTTTCAGACTTCAAACATAACTGGTCGTTAGTAAATTAGAACTAGAAAAAAGTTTTGGTGGAAACGAGAGGTCGCGACTCTGCGTCGTTCGGCCTCCAGGGTCCCGCGCGGCCCATGATGCAGTTCATCTGTTCATCCTCTACACTGATCATCTTTTGAGGGTCTCAGGGAGCTGCAGCTCATCCCAGCTGACACTGGGTGAGATGAGTTCACCCTGTCACCAGAATATTATACGTCTGAGACACAGAGAGACAAACAAACACTCATGATACAACTCCGAGTCTGCAATTAACCTAAACGAGGTCTTTGGACTGTGGGAGGATGTCGGAGAAAACCGACGCCGACAAGGGGAGTAAGAGTAGAACATATAAATGTAGTAAAACTCAGAAGCCGGGTCCATTTGTTGCATGAAGTGTTCGTCTCTGTGTTTGATCCACTGTCGGCTGTGATACCGACTTCTTCACTCAGCCTCCAGGCGACGAGAACCTCAATCACTCCCGAGGCGATAACTGCGTCTTCATGCTCTTCAGGAAAATGAGCAGTTTTCTGTGAAGATTCTGGTCTTTGTCTATAAAGTGAAGAGTGAGAATCATTTAAGACTCAGATGTGTGACTTTAGGTTGGGGGGGGGGGGGGGGTTGCTGCTCAGTCAGTGAAAAAGGTTTCCAGCCAAGAAGGTCGCACTCGAGGTCAAACACTTTGATAAACCTCTTGAATCTCTCGTCTCTGACTGTGCTGATGAGAAGGCTCTTACATTTTTATTTTTTATATGCTGATGTGATGATTTGCCGCCGGGTCTCACAGGGAACTGTCCTGCCGCTTGTTGAGGCTCCACTAACTTGTTTTTTTTACAAATGATCTCAGGATGAATGGGGGTCACTCTGAGATTTCTTTGTTGCCATGAACACGTCTGAGCGGAGAATCTCCCGCTGCTTGTGAAAAGGTCAGGACAGAAGGGTAAAGAGAGCCGTCTGTGACTTCAGTCCTCGTCTTTATGTCCTATCAGGAGCTCAGGACAAGGTGTTATTGGTCTTTGTTATTGTGGAGCCGAGGCAGCTGGAGAACACCAGCTACTATGTCAGAGGCCGCGGGTCCATATGTCTGTTTTTAGCCTTTAAAATGTCAAGGTCCAAGTACAGAGGGGACTGTGGGTGAGAGACATCCTGAAAACACGAGACGGTTTTTACCCCAAAGCTTCACTCAGGGACTCAAGGGACTTCACCTCTTTCACATGACTTTGCTTTCGACTCAAGCTGGTGTCAAATAAACAGTTTTAAAAAAGTTCCTGGTCTCAATATTACCTCCCTCCTCTCTACAAACACTGCTCCTGCCTCCCTCTCATAAAGTTGAGAGGTTGTTCACTCTGCAACATATTTACGAAGAAGGTTTTCACGTTGTCTCAATCCTGCCTCTTCTCTTCATAAACCTTTACACTTCGCTGCTCAATTGAATTTAAAAACTGCAAGTTGTCAAATTATTTTTAAATAATTAGTCGTGATAAAAATGGAAGAAAGACACAGATGTTACTGATGAAGGTTCTGTTCTATTTAGAGCTGTAATTAATGTGATGAACACCTCTGGGTTCCAACATGGCTGCTGTGAAAAATGTCTCTTCGTTGAGGAGAGCAGCCGAGCGTCCGCGTGGTTAGAAGCCTCCGCTGATCCGGACCCTCGTTGATTGTTGATCTGAATCCTCCGTTTGTTTTGTTTCTAGATCATCGATGAGGACGACACACAGTTCATGACCAACTGCCCCCCCGCGGTGACGGAGAGCACACCTCGCAGACGCACAAGGATACAGGTGTTCTGGACGGCGCCACCTACTGGGACTGGCTGCGTCGTGCTAAAGTGAGTTGCATATTTTTCCCCCCTGATTATGCTCCTGCCTTTAAATACAATTAGGGTTCTGAAAACCACAGTTTGGTGTAAATGGAGTAATCTCCTGTGGTTCTGAAGTTGCAGGCAGGGGCAGTTTTGAAAGGTCAGAGGCGTCAACACTTTTTAAAGTCACTCACTGAAAAGCCTGAAATAAATGAGCTGAACTCATAAAAGGAAGGAAAATAAATCTGTGCCCTAAAGAACTGAAATCAATCTAAAAACCATATGGTGCGTTTGGATAATGTGGAGCTCTAATGGAAAGGAAGTTATAGGCGATACTGAAAGCCACAGGATACAGCTGCGGGAACATTTTATCTACAGTTTCTTCTTCTGCACAAAGTCCGGACCGTTCAAAGCACTGCGCTGTGGTCATTGTTGTTTTTTCATTATCGGCTGGGAGGACAATGAGCTGAATCCAGGTGTGTCTCACGAGGCGTCGACACTCTGCGTGGCTTCAGCTCTAAAACACAGAGAGAAGATGATTACTGGGCCAATTAGTGCTCTGAGGACGCTTTGACTCAAAACCTGCACCGTGTTATTTTCCATCCTGGTGTGTACGCTGCACTTTGTTGCAGCTTGAGGAGCTTTTTCAAGCATAAACACTGACCTCACCAGGACCAGTGGACCTCACAGGGACCCAAACCTCGTCCTAATGAGGCAAGATGTCATTTCTGTGGTTTGGTTAAGGGTCAGGCGTGAAGTGTGGTGAGGTAGAGGTCAGGGTTCGGTATGAGTTGGACATAGTTAAGATTAGAGATAAGGTTTGGGGGGTGTGTGTGTTATCAGGACACATTTAAAGAACATTGCCGGCCCTCTGTTGTGTTTCTCATTTTACAGATTCGATAAAGAAGCAGTGTGATTTCATTGTTTTCTCATAAAAAAGGGTGATGGTGTGATTCCAGCTGTGAAGTGGAAATTGAGGACGTGTTCCTGCTGCAACTATTAAAGTGGAAAGGAAATGAGTTGTATGTTCATACTTTGAGGCTGATCGATGCAGATGTGCACATAAACAAGTATTAGCTGATTATTCTGTCAATAATAACAAGAAGCATGTGTTGAGGTAATTGTAGTTATAGTTAAAAAGACAAAACAATTCACGCGAGACAATTAAAAGGTGACTTACATTATATTTTGCTTAAATTTAACTTCCCACACAGACTGAAAATGTAAAAAGTAGAATTTCCCTGCAGTAAAAAACAAAACTCTAAAGAAGTGAAGAGCTTTTCTTTTATTCATGCTCTTAATCACAAAGACACGTTGGCATTAATCATGAGTGTTTGTGCTGCCACACCTCAAGCAGACACTCTGTGTTTTATTACAGAGCTGCACCACTTCTGTTCTCGTTTTTATGCCATCACCTCAACTCCTCCGTGGATTAAATAAGTTTGAATTCGATTAAGCAAAGTGTGAAGCAGAGAATTCTGTGTGTGGTCATTCATTGTTAATGTTGTTGTTATAGGAGCCACGGGAAAAAAAACATTATTATTAAGACGAAGGGCGAGAAAACTAAAAGAAACTATTTTTATAGAAGTTGTATTGTCCGGTAACAAACAGCTCTTACAGGATGAGTATAAAAAGTACAGGCTCTGAAATGACCTTGAATAAATCGATAAAAAAGACGAGAGCAATGAGCCTGTTCTGAAAATGTAGAAGAAACTTCAGATATTTGTGTTGAGGAAAAACAAATACTCAAGTAAAGTACAGAGACTTTGTGTGTTTAATTCCACCTGTGTGTGCATGAACACTGAGTTAGGGCGGAACCGTGTTCCCTCTGCTGCTCGCCACCGTCTGACAAACGGACAATAGAAATGACGAACAGCCGATAACTAGAGTGAACGAGAAACTGTTTCCCCTCCCTCCCTGTTCTTCTACACGTCTGTCTTTCTCCTCTCTCCATCTCGCCCCCTGACACGCATCTCTTCCTCCGCTGAGCGCGACGCTATAACTTGCCCTTATACCTCCGCAGCGTCCTCCCAGCTGTTACTTTTAATTTATCTGCCGCCGCTGTACGACAGATGGCACGCAGCCATC